>NC_089843.1:7465340-7680340 GCF_035609145.1 Eleutherodactylus coqui
GCAGATGCTTACACCTTTCCTGCCTTGGATGGATCATCATCCTGCAGATGCGTCCACCTTTCCTGCCTTGGATGGATCATCATCCTGCAGATGCTTCCACATATACTACCCTGGGAGGATTATCATGCTACAGATGCTTCCACCTCTCCTGCCCTGGGAGGAACATCATCCTGCTGATGCTTTCACCTCTACTACCCTGGAAGAATCATCATCCTGGAGACGCTCTCACATCTCATACCCTGGAATAATCATCATCCTGCAGATGTTTCCACCTCTCCTACCCTGGAAGGATCATCATCCTGCAGATGCTTCCACATTTCCTACCCTGGAGGGATGATCATCATCGTACAGATGCTTCCACCTTTCCTGCCCAGGAAGGATCATCATCCTGCAGATGCTTCCACCTTTCCTGCCCTGGAAGAATCATCATTTGCAGAAGCTTTCACTTCTCCTCCCTTGGAAGAATCATCATCTTGCAGATGCTTCCTCTTCTCCTCCTCTTAGGGGATTATCATCCTGCAGATGCTTCCACCTTTCCTACCCTGTAAGAATCATCATCCTGCAGATGCTTCTGCCTCTCCTACCGTAGGAGTATCATCACCCTGCAGATGCCTCTACCTTTCCTGCCCTGGATGGATCATTATCCTGCAGATGCTTCCACCTTTCCTGCCCTGGAAGAATCATCATCCTGCAGATGCTTCCACCTCTCCTACCTTGAAGGATCATCATCCTACTGGTGCTTCCACCTCTCCTGCCCTGGGAGGATTATCATCCTGCAGATGCTTACATACCCTAGAAGGATCATCATCCTGCAGATGCTCCCACCTGTTTTGCCCTGGATGGATCATCATCCTGCAGATGCTTCCACCTTTCCTGCCCTGGAAGGATCATCATCTTGCAGATTCTTAAACATCTCCTGCCCTGGGAGGATCATCATCCTGCAGATGCTTTTACCTCTCCTACCCTGGGAGGAACATCATCCTGCAGATGCTTCTACATCTCCTACCCTGGGAGGATTATCATCCTGTTGATGCTTCCACGATTCCTGCGCTGGGAGGATTATCATCCTGCAGATGCTTCCCTACCCTACAAGGACCATCGTCTTGCAGATGCTTCAACCTGTTTTTGCCCTGGATGGAGCATAATCCTGCAGATGCTTTCACCTTTCCTGCCCTGGAAGGATCATCATCTTGCAGATTCTTCCACATCTCCTACCCTGGGAAGATCCTCATCCTGCAGATGCATCCACATCTACTACCCTGGAAGAATAATCAACCTTCTGATGCTTTCACCTCTACTACCCTGGAAGTATCATCATCCAGCAGATGCTTCCGCCTTTCTTGCCCTGTATGTATCACCATCCTGCTGATGCTTCCACCATTCCTGCCCTGAGAGGATTATTATCCTGCAGATGCTTCCACCTCTACTACCCTGGAAGGATCATCAGCCTGCAGATGCTTCCACCTTTCCTGCCCTGGGAGGATCATCATCCTGCAGATGTTTCTACCTCTCCTTCCCTGGGAGGAACATCATCCTGCAGATGCTTCTACATCTCCTACCCTGGGAGGATTATCATCCTGTTGATGCTTCCACCATTCCTGCCCTCGATGGATAATCATCCTGCAGATGCTTCAACCTGTTTTGCAATGGATGGAGCATCATCCTGCAGATTGTTTCACCTTTCCTGCTCTGGAAGGATCATCATCTTGCAGATTCTTCCACATCTCCTACCCTGGGAAGATCCTCATCCTGCAGATGCATCCACATCTACTACCCTGGTAGAATCATCAACCTGCAGATGCTTCCACCTCTACTACCCTGGAAGTATCATCATCCTGCTGATGCTTTCACCATTCCTGCCCTGGGAGGAATCATCAACCTGCAGATGCTTCCACCTCTACTACCCTGGAAGTATCATCATCCTGCAGATGCTTCCACCTCTACTACCCTGGATGGATCATCATCCTGCAGATGCTTCCACCTTTCTTGCCCTGGAAGGATCATCATCCTGCAGATGCTTCCACATCTCCTACCCTGGGAGGATTATCATCCTACTGATGCTTCCATCTTTACAGCCCTGGAATATTCATCATCCTGCAGATGCTTACACCTTTCCTGCCCTGTATGGATCATCATCCTGCAGATGCTTCTACCTTTCCTGCACTGGAAGGATCATCATCCTACAGATGCTTCCACCTCCCATACCCTGGAAGAATCATCATCCTGCAGATGCTTCCACCTTTCCTGCTCTTGGAGGATTATCATCCTGCAGATGCTTTCAGATCCCATACCCTGGAAGAATCATCATCCTGCAGATGCTTCCACCTCTCCTGCTTTGGAAGAATCATCAGCCTGTAGACGCTTCCGCCTCTACTACCGTATGAGAATGATCATCCTGCAGATGCTTCTACCTCTCCTGCCCTGAAATGATCATCATCCAGCAGATTCTTCTACCTCTCCTGCCCTGGGATTAACATCCTGCTGATGCTTTCATAATTTCCGCAGTGGGAGGATCATCATTCTGCAGATGCTTCCCCTTTATTACCCTGGAAGGATCATCATCCTGCAGATGCTTTTGCCTCTCCTGCCCTGGGAAGATCATCATTCTGCAGATGCTTCCACCTCTCTGCCCTGAAAGAATCATCATCCTGAAGATACTTCCATCTCTGCTACCTTGGAAGAATCATCATCCTGCAGATGCTTCTACATCTCCTGCCCTGGAAGAATCATCATCCTGCAGATGCTTCCACCTCTCCTGCGCTGGGCGGATCATCATCCTGCAGATGCTTCCACCTCTCCTGCCCTGGGAGGATCATCATCCTGCAGATGCTTCCACCTCTCCTGCGCTGGGCGGATCATCATCCTGCATATGCTTCGACCTCTCCTGCCCTGGGAGGATTATCATCCTGCACATGCTTCCACGTCTCCTCCCCTGGGGGGATGATCATCATCCTGCAGATGCTTCCACATCTTCTGTCCTGTTAGGATTGTTGTCCTGCAGACTGCTTCATATTTTGCATTTTAATGTCTAATGGCAGAGATGACTGATTTTTAGAGCTCGCTGTATTTTTTGTTAGTGCAAAAAGATGGGACAAAGATGGAGTATTTGTGCCCGGAACTTGGAGGACGGAAAACCAAGGAGGTCAAGGCTGTAGCAAGAGAGAGCATGTAATAGGGGCGACTCCTGATAGCTACCAGCATCTTCCTCACCTTGCAGAATCTACAGCATGAAACCTTCTGTACTGTATATACTATATACTGTAGTTATGTGTGATGCTGCTCTGTGACCACTAGAGGGCAAACTCACAGATTCAGTACAAAATAAGACATTTCAGATCTGAACTAAGAAATGAGCAATTTCTTCCCAGAACTTGCATGTTATTTCGCTTCCCTTATAGACGGCGTGGTCTGTACACGATTCCATGACCTCATTATATATTAAGCTACATTAACGTGCAACGTGGAAGTCATGTTACCTGAATGAAGACTCCTCCTGTACAGCCATGTATAGGGGTACACCATCCAGAAGGAGGGGTGCAGAGCCGAAACAGAATGGGGGCAAAATAATGGCAGAAGCATCAGAGAACAAAGTAATAAATAGTCCTGCTATCGCTGCTGTTAACATTGCAACTGCTATTGTTCTGGGGTCACTGTGGCTGACAGTTGCTGGGTGCTGTGGCTGGCACTGTTCTGGGGTCACTGTGGCTGACAGTTGCTGGGTGCTGTGGCTGGCACTGTTCTAGGGTCACTGTGGCTGACAGTTGCTGGTGCTGTGGCTGGCACTGTTCTGGGGTCACTGTGGCTGACAGTTGCTGGGTGCTGTGGCTGGCACTGTTCTGGGGTCACTGTGGCTGACCGTTGCTGGTGCTGTGGCTGGCACTGTTCTGGGGTCACTGTGGCTGACAGTTGCTGGGTGCTGTGGCTGGCACTGTTCTGGGGTCACTGTGGCTGACAGTTGCTGGGTGCTGTGGCTGGCCCTGTTCTGGGGTCACTGTGGCTGACAGTTGCTGGGTGCTGTGGCTGGCACTGTTCTGGGGTCACTGTGGCTGACAGTAGCTGGGTGCTGTGGCTGGCACTGTTCTGGGGTCACTGTGGCTGACAGTTGCTGGGTGCTGTGGCTGGCACTGGTTTGGGGTCACTGTGGCTGACAGTTGCTGGGTGCTGTGGCTGGCACTGTTCTGGGGTCACTGTGGCTGACCGTTGCTGGTGCTGTGGCTGGCACTGTTCTGGGGTCACTGTGGCTGACAGTTACTGGGTGCTGTGGCTGGCACAGTTCTGGGGTCACTGTGGCTGACAGTTGCTGGGTGCTCTGGCTGGCACTGTTCTGGGGTCACTGTGGCTGACAGTTGCTGGGTGCTCTGGCTGGCACTGTTCTGGGGTCACTGTGGCTGACAGTTGCTGGGTGCTGTGGCTGGCACTGTTCTAGGGTCACTGTGGCTGACAGTTGCTGGGTGCTGTGGCTGGCACTGTTCTGGGGTCACTGTGGCTGACAGTTGCTGGTGCTGTGGCTGGCACTGTTCTGGGGTCACTGTGGCTGACAGTTGCTGGGTGCTGTGGCTGGCACTGTTCTGGGGTCACTGTGGCTGACAGTTGCTGGGTGCTGTGGCTGGCACTGTTCTGGGGTCACTGTGGCTGACAGTTGCTGGGTGCTGTGGCTGGCACTGTTCTGGGGTCACTGTGGCTGACAGTTGCTGGGTGCTGTGGCTGGCACTGTTATGGTGTCACTGCGGCTGACTGTTGATGGGTGCTGTGGCTGGCACAGTTCTGGGGTCACTGTGGCTGACAGTTGCTGGGTGCTGTGGCTGGCACTGTTCTGGGGTCGCTGTGGCTGACAGTTGCTGAGTGCTGTGGCTGGCACTGGTTTGGGGTCACTGTGGCTGACAGTTGCTGGTGCTGTGGCTGGCACAGTTCTGGGGTCACTGTGGCTGACAGTTGCTGGTGCTGTGGCTGGCACTGTTCTGGGGTCACTGTGGCTGACAGTTGCTGGGTGCTGTGGCTGGCACTGTTCTGGGGTCACTGTGGCTGACAGTTGCTGGGTGCTGTGGCTGGCACTGTTCTGGGGTCACTGTGGCTGACAGTTGCTGGGTGCTGTGGCTGGCACTGTTATGGGGTCACTGTGGCTGACAGTTGCTGGTGCTGTGGCTGGCACTGTTCTGGGGTCGCTGTGGCTGACAGTTGCTGGGTGCTGTGGCTGGCACTGTTCTGGGGTCACTGTGGCTGACAGTTGCTGGGTGCTGTGGCTGGCACTGTTCTGGGGTCACTGTGGCTGACAGTTGCTGGGTGCTGTGGCTGGCACTGTTCTGGGGTCACTGTGGCTGACCATTGCTGGGTGCTGTGGCTTGCACTGTTCTGGGGTCACTGTGGCTGACAGTTGGTGGGTGTTGTGACTGGCACTGTTATGGGGTCACTGTGGCTGACCGTTGCTGGGTGCTCTGGCTGGCACTGTTCTGGGGTTACTGTGGCTGACAGTTGCTGGTGCTGCGGCTGGCACTGTTCTGGGGTCACTGTCGCTGACAGTTACTGGATGCTTTGGCTGGCACTGCTCTGGAGTCCCTGTTGCTCACAGTTACTGGGTGCTGTGGCTGGCACTGTTCTGGGGTCACTGTGGCTGACAGTTACTGGGTGCTGTGGTTGGCATTGTTCTGGGGTCACTGTGGCTGACAGTTGCTGGGTGCTGTGGCTGGCACTGTTCTGGGGTCACTGTGGCTGGCAGTTGCTGGGTGCTGTGGCTGGCACTGCTATGGGGTCACTGTGGCTGACAGTTGCTGGGTGCTGTGGCTGGCACTTTTCTTGGGTCACTGTGGCTGACCGTTGCTGGGTGCTGTGGCTGGCATTGTTCTGGGGTCACTGTGGCTGGCAGTTGCTGGGTGCTAGTTGCTGGGTGCTGTGGCTGGCACTGTTCTGGGGTCACTGTGGCTGACCATTGCTGGGTGCTGTGGCTGGCATTGTTCTGGGGTCAATGTGGCCACTGCGGCTGACTGTTGATGGGTGCTGTGGCTGGCACAGTTCTGGGGTCACAGTGGCTGACAGTTGCTGGGTGCTGCGGCTGGCACTGTTCTGGGGTCACTGTGGCTGACAGTTGCTGGTGCTGTGGCTGGCACTGTTCTGGGGTCACTGTGGCTGACAGTAGCTGGGTGCTGTGGCTGGCACTCTTCTGGGGTCACTGTGGCTGACCGTTGCTGGTGCTGTGGCTGGCACTCTTCTGGGGTCACTGTGGCTGACAGTTGCTGGGTGCTGTGGCTGGCAGTGTTCTGGGGTCACTGTGGCTGACAGTTGCTGGTGCTGTGGCTGGCACTGTTCTGGGGTGACTGTGGCTGACAGTTGCTGGGTGCTGTGGCTGGCACTGTTCTGGGGTCACTGTGACTGACAGTTGCTGGGTGCTGTGGCTGGCACTGCTCTGGGGTCACTGTTGCTGACAGTTGCTGGGTGCTGTGGCTGGCACTGCTCTGGGGTCACTGTGGCTGACAGTTGCTGGGTGCTGTGGCTGGCACTGTTCTGGGGTCACTGTGGCTGACAGTTGCTGGGTGCTGTGGCTGGCCCTGTTCTGGGGTCACTGTGGCTGACAGTTGCTGGGTGCTGTGGCTGGCACTGTTCTGGGGTCACTGTGGCTGACCGTTGCTGGGTGCTGTGGCTGGCACTGCTCTGGGGTCACTGTGGCTGACAGTTGCTGGGTGCTGTGGCTGGCACTGTTCTGGGGTCACTGTGGCTGACAGTTGCTGGGTGCTGTGGCTGGCCCTGTTCTGGGGTCACTGTGGCTGACAGTTGCTGGGTGCTGTGGCTGGCACTGTTCTGGGGTCACTGTGGCTGACAGTTACTGGGTGCTGTGGCTGGCACAGTTCTGGGGTCACTGTGGCTGACAGTTGCTGGGTGCTCTGGCTGGCACTGTTCTGGGGTCACTGTGGCTGACAGTTGCTGGGTGCTGTGGCTGGCACTGTTCTGGGGTCACTGTGGCTGACAGTTGCTGGTGCTGTGGCTGGCACTGCTCTGGGGTCACTGTGGCTGACAGTTGCTGGGTGCTGTGGCTGGCACTGTTCTGGGGTCACTGTGGCTGACAGTTGCTGGGTGCTGTGGCTGGCACTGTTCTGGGGTCACTGTGGCTGACAGTTGCTGGGTGCTGTGCCTGGCACTGTTCTGGGGTCGCTGTGGCTGACAGTTGCTGGGTGCTGTGGCTGGCACTGTTCTGGGGTCACTGTGGCTGACAGTTGCTGGGTGCTGTGGCTGGCACTGTTCTGGGGTCACTGTGGCTGACAGTTGCTGGGTGCTGTGGCTGGCACTGTTCTGGGGTCACTGTGGCTGACCATTGCTGGGTGCTGTGGCTTGCACTGTTCTGGGGTCACTGTGGCTGACAGTTGGTGGGTGTTGTGACTGGCACTGTTATGGGGTCACTGTGGCTGACCGTTGCTGGGTGCTCTGGCTGGCACTGTTCTGGGGTCACTGTGGCTGACAGTTGCTGGGTGCTGTGGCTGGCACTGTTCTGGGGTCACTGTGGCTGACAGTTACTGGGTGCTGTGGCTGGCACTGTTCTGGGGTCACTGTGGCTGACAGTTACTGGGTGCTGTGGTTGGCATCGTTCTGGGGTCACTGTGGCTGACAGTTGCTGGGTGCTGTGGCTGGCACTGTTCTGGGGTCACAGCGGCTGACAGTTGCTGGTGCTGTGGCTGGCACTGCTATGGGGTCACTGTGGCTGACAGTTGCTGGGTGCTGTGGCTGGCACTTTTCTTGGGTCACTGTGGCTGACCGTTGCTGGGTGCTGTGGCTGGCATTGTTCTGGGGTCACTGTGGCTGGCAGTTGCTGGGTGCTGTGGCTGGCACTGTTCTGGGGTCACTGTGGCTGACCATTGCTGGGTGCTGTGGCTGGCATTGTTCTGGGGTCACTGTGGCCACTGCGGCTGACTGTTGATGGGTGCTGTGGCTGGCACAGTTCTGGGGTCACAGTGGCTGACAGTTGCTGGGTGCTGCGGCTGGCACTGTTCTGGGGTCACTGTGGCTGACAGTTGCTGGTGCTGTGGCTGGCACTGTTCTGGGGTCACTGTGGCTGACAGTAGCTGGGTGCTGTGGCTGGCACTCTTCTGGGGTCACTGTGGCTGACCGTTGCTGGTGCTGTGGCTGGCACTCTTCTGGGGTCACTGTGGCTGACAGTTGCTGGGTGCTGTGGCTGGCACTGTTTTTGGGTCACTGTGGCTGACAGTTGCTGGGTGCTGTGGCTGGCACTGTTCTGGGTTCACGGTGGCTGAAAGTTGCTGGGTGCTGTGGCTGGCACTGGTTTGGGGTCACTGTGGCTGACAGTTACTGGGTGCTGTGGCTGGCACTGTTCTGGGGTCACTGTGGCTGACAGTTGCTGGTGCTGTGGCTGGTACTGTTCTGGGGTCACTGTGGCTGACAGTTGCTGGGTGCTGTGGCTGGCACTGGTTTGGGGTCACTGTGACTGACTGTTGCTGGTTGCTGTGGCTGGCACTGTTCTGGGGTCACTGTGGCTGACAGTTGCTGGGTGCTGTGGCTGGCACTGGTTTGGGGTCACTGTGTCTGACAGTTGCTGGGTGCTGTGGCTGGCACTGTTCTGGGGTGACTGTGGCTGACAGTTGCTGGGTGCTGTGGCTGGCACTGTTCTGGGGTCACTGTGGCTGACAGTTGCTGGGTGCTGTGGCTGGCACTGGTTTGGGGTCACTGTGGCTGACAGTTGCTGGGTGCTGTGGCTGGCACTGTTCTGGGGTGACTGTGGCTGACAGTTGCTGGGTGCTGTGGCTGGCACTGTTCTGGGGTCACTGTGGCTGACAGTTGCTGGGTGCTGTGGCTGGCACTGTTCTGGGGTCACTGTGGCTGACAGTTGCTGGGTGCTGTGGCTGGCACTGTTCTGGGGTCACTGTGGCTGACAGTTGCTGGGTGCTGTGGCTGGCACTGTTCTGGGGTCACTGTGGCTGACAGTTGCTGGGTGCTGTGGCTTGCACTGTTCTGGGGTCACTGTGGCTGGCAGTTGCTGGTGCTGTGGCTGGCACTGTTATGGGGTCACTGTGGCTGACCGTTGCTGGGGGCTCCTGAAGACTCTTAGTGCTGCTATACATATATGTCTATCAGGTTCTGCCCAAGGCAGCATCAGCAATCCCTTTATACTGCTATACTGAAGTACTGCGGTATATAGTAGTAGCGTACAGATGCCCGTGAGCTGCGCTCCTCTGCGGGGAAGGAAACGTCTAATAGATTTAACAAATGTATTTTAATTGTAAAAAAAATACATTACAAGTCAAAAATTAACCTTTTCCCCATAAAAATGTAAACAATTGCGAACCGCAGACACGCGGCCTCACAGAGTGTAACCGATCAGACTAAGGATGTATCACAGTACATCTCCCGCACGGTGAAGGCTCCTAAAAAAGGGGCAGAATGGCAAAACATTTTTTGCTATTCTGTTTGCCAAAAATGTGAATAAAATGCGATCAAAAAGACGTCTGCAGCCCAAAAGACGAGCCCTCAGACCGACCGGTCCATGAAGGAACCCAAGCCTTTCAGATGACAGAAGACACCGACACAAAGCAATGATTGTTTATTGCTCCACATTTATGTTCGTTATGGGATCCATTAAAAACACAAGTCATCCGGCAGAAAACCACGAGCAACGGCTCTGTTAGTGGGAACATTGCTAAAGTTATGTCTTTGGAGGGTGGCGACAAAAAAGAAAACAAAATGAAACTTCTCTGGTCCATAAGGGTTGAAGCATTTGCCAACCCCCTGTTCGAACAACTCAGTTCCTTCTCTGAGGGGAGTCTCTCACTGATTCGCGCTACCCATTAGTAAAGGAGGTGGAACCAAACTTTCCTGGGCTCCCACTCTCCATGGGTTCCATAACATGCTCTGACTCTATGCTGTGTACACTCTTGCTTAAAGGGGTTGTCCCACGCCGAAACGGGTTTTTTTTTTATTCAATAGGCGCGAGACAAACCCAATGCATGGGTTAAAAAAAAAAAACGTTTAGTACTTACCCGAATCCCCGCGCTGCGGCGACTTCTTACTTACCTTACCAAGATGGCCGCCGGGATCTTCACCCACGATGCACCGCGGGTCTTCTCCCATGGTGCACCGTGGGCTCTGTGCGGTCCATTGCCGATTCCAGCCTCCTGATTGGCTGGAATCGGCACACGTGACGGGGCGGAGCTACGAGGACCAGCTTTCCGGCACAAGCGGCCCCATTCACCAGGGAGAAGACCGGACTGCGCAAGCGCGTCTAATCGGGCGATTAGACGCTGAAATTAGACGGCACCATGGAGACGGGGACGCCAGCAACGGAGCAGGTAAGTGAATAACTTCTGTATGGCTCATAATTAATGCACGATGTACATTACAAAGTGCATTAATATGGCCATACAGAAGTGTATAGACCCACTTGCTGCCGCGAGATAACCCCTTTAATGCTATGGAGAAGTAAGAGTTCTGCCTTAACCCCACGGAGATGCTTTGTCATGACTTGAAGAAGGCACTGCACACAAGGTATCCCAGAAATAATAATGAACTCAAACACATTTACAGTAAAGAAAGAACCAGAATTCCTCTACGAGGTTGTAGTATCCTTATTTGCAGCTGCAGGATATGTTTTGTGGAGGTGATTGCTTCTAAAGGGGGATCTATGTTATTAAATTCAAGGGTTCACTTACTTTTTATCCCTGCACTGTGAAAGATGAATGCACAGCTGTCTGTGTTATTAGTTACATTGTGTTTGTCTATAATTGTGACTTAGATACAATCAGATCACATGTTATTAGTAGTCAATGCAGAAATTCCAGCAATGCAATACCGAAGGGTTCATTTACTTTTTCTTGCAATTGTACATCTATGATTGTGACTGATATCAGCTGCTACTGGTCCTGTATTTATGTATTGAGCTTAGTTCTGCAATTGAATCTTTGTATTGAGGTTGGTTCTGGTGCTGTATTTATGTACCGAGTTTGGTTCTGGTGCTGTATTTATGTACCGAGTTTGGTTCTGGTGCTGCATTTATTTTATGAGCTGAGTTCTGGCATTGAATCTCTGTATTGAGGTTGGTCCATGCTGTATTTATGTTACAAGCTTGGTTCTGGTGCAGTATTTATGTCCTGAACTTGGTTCTGGTGCTGTATTTATGTTACAGCTTGGTTCTGGTGCAGTATTTATGTCCTGAACTTGGTTCTGGTGCTGCATTTATGTTATGAGCTTAGTTCGGGTGCTGTATTTATGTTACAAGCTTGGTTCTGATGCTTTATTTATGTACCGAGTTTGGTTCTGGTGCTGTATTTATGTTACAGCTTGATTCTGGTGCAGTATTTATGTGCTGAACTTGGTTCTGGTGCTGCATTTATGTTATGAGCTTGGTTCTGGCATTGAATCTCTGTATTGAGGTTGGTCCATGCTGTATTTATGTTACAAGCTTGGTTCTGGTGCTGTATTTATGTACTGAGCTTGGTTCTGAAGCAGTATCTCTTCTGGTGTGGATATGCTGCTAGCATGCTACTTTCTGCTTCCTGCCCAAGCTGAACACATGCAGCCTGACTATCACTGCAATACATATCGCTTATTTCTTGTGTAGGGACGGGTGGCTAAAAAGCCGTACAAGGTGCTATCTAACCTAAGGCCAGCACTGATTCCATGCTACGCCATAATACGCCGCAGTACATGCATCCTCTCAGTTGCATTCACTTTTTTGTAGATAGTGATCTTCCTTGTGCATGAATAGAATCCTACAATAACAGTGTGGACTGACACAGGGAGAGTTAAAATAAACAATGTGCATAAAAATCTTCAAGTATACACATTTTATGGTAGGGCGATCCACTGGGCGCTGTAATGGCTTCCAACAGGCAAAGGTTGGACTGGATATAAAAGACTCCATAAAAGAGAACGACATGGAAAATGCATGTATGACAGAAGGCTGAATATCTGCACAACTAAGGAAAACTTCCCCAAGCGTAGCTGCACAGTCTCTGCTTTTCCTAGCATGGATGAATGGGATAATGATTATCCGCGGCCTCTGGCTGGCCTGCTAGCGTGGCCTTTACAAGATAATACAGTATGGCAGGTAACCCTCTAATGACCCGTTCCCCCGTCGCTTCTGAAGGAAAAAGACAGCAAGATAGAAAGTATATAGAAACGATTTAATGACCTCGACTCATTTAGCTTAAAAAACTTTCCCAGCTTGAATTCTTCCATGTGAAACAGAGTTAAATTGGAAGTCATGCCGAGGAGCTGCCTAATCAGATGCTGAGCGGAATCAAACGCACTTTGAACTGCGCTCCTGCCACTTCTGTAGTGTGTTTAACTATGTCTGTCCAAGAACGTCTCTACTGGAAGACTCAAGACAGCTCGGAGGAGCCCATTGCTCAGTCATGCCTGAACAACCAGCTGAGAGATCAAGTAAGGCACTTGCTCTTTGCTAACCCCATTTGACATGGCACAGCATTGCGGTAATGACTCGGCATTATTAGTCTGATGACATCTCCACACCATCAGGTGACCTAATGGCAGGAAAGGTCCACAGTTAACGCTCTCTAAGAAACTACGTTAAAAAAGCCAACAGCACTGGAATTGTTAGGAATTATTGTACACGTTTAATATATTAAATGATCATGGTGGTTGAGGGTCGATGGGCACCAACATTATGGTCTTTAGAAGTTCTTATGGAAGCAAAACTCCTAGAGTAGTCAATCAGGATGAAAACACTCAAGGTGACCATGCACTTTAGCTAGCTGTTGGTCTTACACTCATTTGGCCGACAGCTATTCTTTCCAATACCCCCTGTAGAAGATCTGAGCAGGAACATCTCTACTGGAAGACTCAAGACAAGTTGGAGGATCCTGTTGCCTAGTAATTCTGGAAGAACCAGCCGAGGGGTCAAGTAAAGCACTTGCTGTTTACTAACGTCATTTGACATGGCACAGCAGTGCGTTAGTAACTTGGCATTATTTGTGTGATGATATATCCACACCATCAGCTAACCTAATGACAGGAAAGGTCCGCAGTTTACGATTAGTAAAATCGCTCTCCGAAAAGCTGCAGAAGAAGGGGGCAAGGTTGAGATTGTTAGGAATTATTGGACATTTTTACTATAGAAAATTGTTTTGGTGGCTACATATTGGCATGTCCAAGTCTGTTGAGCGTAAGTGGGCATCAAAATCATTGGCTTTTCAAGTTCTTGAGCTCTCAATCAGGATGAGAACAGAAAAAGTGTCCAAGCCACACACTTTAGATGGTTACTGGCCAAATGCTCATTTGACCTGCAGCTATTCCTTCCAATACCCACAATTCAAGATGGGAGCAGCAACATCTCTACTGGAAGACTCAAGACTAATTGAGGAGCCTGTTACCTCGTCATCAATGAAGAACCAACTGAGAGGTCAAGTATGTCATTTGCTCTTTACTAACCTCATTTGCAGTAGTGATCCAGTATCATTAGTCTGAGGATATCTCCATGCCATCAGATGACCTATCGGTGGTAAAGGTCCACAGTTCATGCTCACTGAAACTGATTTCCAAAAAACTGCTGAAGAAAGTGACAGTGTTGGGACTGATAGGAATTATTAGACATGTTTAGTATAGGAAATGGAAATGGTATCTACATGTTGGCAGACCTAAGTCTTTTGAGCGTAGGTGGGGAACAACATCTTGGTCTTTGGAAGTTCTTATTGAAGGAAAACTCTTCAGCTTTCGGTTATGATGAGAACATTGAAGGTGGCCAGGCTGTACGCTTTAGAGAGTTGCCAGCTGAATGCTAATTTGACCAACCTCTATTCTTCGCTGTCCAAGATGTGTACAGGAACATCTCCACTGGAAGACTCATGACTAATCAGAGGAGCCTGCTGCCTTGTCATCAATGAAGAACCAACTGAGAGCTTAAGTATGCTAATTGCTCTTTGCCGTCCTAATTTTAAGTAGCACAGCATTGCAGTTAGGAGCCAACATTATTAGTTTGAGGACATCTCCATGTCATCAAGTAATCTAATGGTGGGAGAGGTCCACAGTTAAATAAAATCACTTTCCAATAAAATGCGTATGAAGGCAATGGGGTTGGGATTGTTAGGAATTATCAGACATGTTGAATATATTAAATGATTATGGTGGTCATGGTGTCTACATATTGGCAAATTCAAGTCTTTTGAGGTTAGTTGGAAACCAACATAATGGAACAAATTCTTCATTAGTCAATCATGATGAGAACAATAAAAGTGGTCATATACTTTAAATAGCTGCTGAACTAACATTCATTTGGCCAACAGCTATTCCTCCCAATGTCCTTCTGTTCAAGATGTGAGCAGGAACATCTCTACTGAAAAACTCAAGACTAACTGTAGTAGCTCATTGCCTTGTCATCCCTGAAGAACCAGCTGAGAAGTCAGGTAAGACACTTACTCTTTGCTAACTCCATTTGACATGGCATAGCATTGTGGTAATCAGGACATCTCACACCATCAGGCATGGAGTAGTCAATCAAGATCAAAACAGTAAAGCTGGCCATATGCCTTAGATAGCTGTTAGCAGAGCACTCCTTTGGCCAACAGCTATTCTTCCTGAATCTCTAAGCATATGCATGTGCAGCATCCGAGGAGCAGGCCCCAGCCTAGGAGACAGCGGAAATGAGTTGTAGGCCTTGACATGGTGGCTCTACTGTCTCCCACCTGGAGGGTAGCCAGGGACACATCAACCAGGCCCAAGAGCAGGCTATTAAAGTAGTGGGTAACCGGGAACTGGTTTACTTTGATTCTTGCTTTGCGTTGTCACGGGTGACGCCACTGTTCCTTTCTCCTTAGTGTACTTTCTATGCAGAAAAAAAAGTACACACACACAGGGTGAAGTTTAAAAGCCAAACCATGAACGGTCGGTAAAGCCATTTACTGGAAATAACTTGAAACAGTCCAACGATATAGTTCACTTTTACATCCACCGGCAGTACAGTAGTGCAGAAGAACACATGATGCGACAGGGAGGAAAGCACAGGAGAACAAAGTGACTTACACAGGCAAAGTTATCTGTGTGTTCCCGGACACCCTCTCTTGAATCACTTAGACAGCTCTCTACCGGTCCACACTCACGGAATTAGCAGACTTGCACTCCACACTGCACGTCGGAAACTTGCACTGATTGCGGCACTTCACTCTCTACATTCTCCACACGAGGGGAGAAGAAAGGGGTTCTCGGCACTGATGGTCTATCCACTCCACCATCTCTTCTTGTACTCAGACTGAAGGTGTCTGAGTACAGGCGCAGACTAACTCAGTAACTCTGACTAACTTACTCTCTCCCAAACTCAACTCAACAACCCCAACTACTTACTACCACTTTCACCTTGCATCCACATATATAAAGCAAGGTCACTTGACAGACAAATAGATACTTTTCCAGACATAACCCAGACAGTAACCTATTCAGTACTGCAGCTATACAATACACATCAAATTCACTCACATGGAACACATAGACCATACACATAGGCACAAGACTACATAGACCATCCAGAAACTTCCACACATTAACTTCTGTACACTACACATGCCTGTTCTGCTTGGCTGAGTGTGCATGCGTTCCCGAGGGGAGAAGGAGTAAGTTGCTGCCACAAACCTCTAGCAGCTGCTTATCTGTCCTTAGAACATGAGAATCGACAGGTTTGGTCAACCGTTATCTAACTTTTATGAGCATTGGATAAAGATATTTGCAACTCCTTTAAAACCACGATTTCCCAGATGGTGGTAATCTTCATTCCAGAATGATTACACCAAGGACCAAGAGGTTGTTGCAGTCCAAATGCATTAAAGTGGCCATAAACATGAGATAATGGTCACACAAAATAACCGATTTGGCCATCTCAAATGTCTGGCATAACTAACCAAAACCTCAGTGATCATTTGCCATATTGGTCAAATTTCTCTGTCAGTCGTTGCCCTTCCTGGTGCAGGTCCTTGTAGAGGGTCATGTGACCACTGTAACAGAACCAGTCATTGGCTGCAGAGATCACACGACTATCAGGACCATGAAGTGTAAACCAGCAGACCCCCGGAGGAACGGGGAGGGTGTGTGTGTGTGGGGGGGGGGGGGGGGGGGGCAGAATTCCTTCTTTTATGTCATTGTACCACACTGGACCTGTTTCATCCCCGAATTACTCCCTTTACTGTTGCTAGTAAGATCATTTGTGCAAATCCTGCCAGCAGATTGATGGGCCGCATTGTAGCTGATCATTGTGTGAAGTGCAGGGCCCGATTTACAGTCGTATTATGAAGGTCCATCAAATTATGGGAAATTAAAGGACAAATTCACCAGAGACCTGTTATCGGGAGCTCTTAACCCCCTAATGACCGGCCCTTTTTTTCACTTTTGTTTTCTCCTCTCCACTTTCAGAAAATCCTAACTCTCATAGTCGGATTCACATGGCTGTATTTGCACAATTTGCGCGTGCAATACACAGTTAACACATTGATTTCAATGGGTTCATTCACGTGCCGGGATTTTGTAAGCACCATTCGGTCGTGCAAAAAAATATGCAGCGTGCTCTATTCTCTGCGCATTTGGCAGCAAAAGAGCCCATTGAAATGGCCTTGCAGAACTGCAGCGTGAATATGCCGGAGCGCATCCAATGAGATTGTGTGCCTATATATTTCCGTGCACAAATGAGCAAAGAATTAACACAAATTAACCCCCAGCGGCAACAATCCGTGCCGCAGTGTGTGTGCAGCTGAATTGCGCTCATGCCCGTGTGAAGCCTTATTCGTCCATCCACGTAGCTGCCTGAGGACTTGTTGGAAAGAAATAACATGATTTTCTGCCGCCATCCTCTGACCGTCAGTGCTGTTTCTATCTGGCGCTATGTTTGATTGAAGGCACGCTTTATGACGGACGTCCTGTACTTTCTATTGGTACCAATTTGGAGTACATGCAACTTTTTGATAGCTTTTAATTACATTTTTACTTGAGGCCGGGGTGACCAAAAAGCGCAATTCTGGTATTGTGTATTTTTTTCTGATGACATTCAACATACAAGATAAATAATGCGTTACTTTGATAGATGGGACTTTTGTGGGTGTGGTGATAGCAAATATATTTTAGTTTTGATTTGTTATTATAAATATGGGGAAAAGGTTGGTTTTTTTACATTTATTACCTTTTCTTTTTTTCTAATATTTATTAAAACTTTTTCACGTTGCCTTTTAGTCCCCTTAGGGGACTGCAGTTTGCAATTGTTTGACCACTCATATAGCGTAATGCAATACATAGTATTGGCCATAGTACTGCATTATACCGCGTTCTGATAAGCAATCTATCAAGACATGTCAACTTGTGATATCATTGCATGGGAGAGGGCATTCGGGACATTTAAATGCTGCTGCCAGAATTGACAGAGACGTTTAAAGGGTTAACAGCAAACAGCTGGCATCCACTCTGTATAGAATGGGATTGGCTTCCGATCCTGCTTCATACAGACCCGGCGTACACAGGACATAAATGTATGTCATGGGGCATGAAGGGTTAATGTAGGCTTCGAGTTCTTGGTGGCTATTGTAGCTTTGAAACAGTACAAGAGGTGAAAGTTTAAGACCATTCTTCTACAAAGAAAGAGTGGAACGATGGAAACCACCAAACCGAAGTAAAGAACCCACCATGTAAGCAACACTACAACCCACAATGCAACCAAAAATGGAGTAACAACCCAACAGAACAATGGAAACCTCCCTCGCAGCTCCCCAGACTACTCCAGAAACAAGCAGGTAGGGTCTTTCTTCAACTTGCCTCTGATGCCCAAGATGCAGCCAACAAGTAGATCCATATAAGCAGCAGCTAACAGAAGGAAATAAGTGTGAAGAGAAGAACAAAGGAGGAAGGAAGAATCACAACAGGTCAAATCAGTGGCTGAATGTGTATGTTCAGATCATGGGTCAGCAGATAGCTGCTCTGGAGCCCACATAAAACAAGGAACGTGTTATAAAGGCAAAGTCCCTTGGTCATGGATGGCGACCTTGACTACGGTGACCTGGTAAGAAAATGGTACCCTACAGAAAAATTTGGAAGTTGGCGGCCAATATATGATGGGCACATCCTACAGCATGGTAAATCCTGAGAAATACTTTTTTAAATAAGCCACTTCGTATAAGAATTGCTTTGAATGGAAATGGCTTTGTGGTCCCCCCTTTACCCTCCCCCCCCCCCCCCCCCCCCCACCCCTTAGGGCAAAGATGTATTTTTGAATGTATATTAATGATAGGAAATCCTCATTACACATAAGCTACTTCTTCTTCTGCTCCTAGGGGTAGCCCACTTTCCATTATTTAACCTTTATCCTGGAGTTCATACATGTTACTTGACTTTGTGAACATGCTTAATGAGCTGGAACATCTCCTGAGGATAATCCAATGAGGTAGGCATGAAGGTTTGAACTTCACAGCGTGAAATTCAATCCAGTGACATGTCCTCTGTGTCCACGCTAAAGCTTCACCGCTTCATTATAATTTAATCCTCTGGGTAAGAAAACAAATTCCTTCTTAATTTGCAGTCCATGTACCTTTATGTGCGGACCGGGCTGAGAGGGAACTTCAAGATGTCTACTAATAATTCTGTATAGTAAATATATAACCCAAATATATAATAGGTAAAGTGCGGCACAGGCTTTCATGAAGAGACACGGCGGGTATATGAAGACTTATCTTCAGGCATTGCACCTTGGGAAAAAGTATTCAAACTAGCTCATGTCAGCCAAAGCATACTCCTCCAAAAGGAAGAGTGACCCATCTGTAGACAGTTTCAAAGTTCTTACCCTGATTAGTAAGGTACCAGTTGGCTGGATGAGGTGCCCATACACCTTCAACAACTATCTGACAAACAATCATTTGTCTGACAGCTATATACCTGGCTTTCCCATATGGCTGAGCATTTATGGGTCATGCCAGGTACACCACGCCCATCGAACCAGTAGTCCATCTCACCTCCTCCTCCCCCTGTGGCGAATAGCATCCTCACCTCCTTCTCTATGGCAGATGTTATTCTTTCCCTCCAGCTCCCTATGTCTACCCTAGGGAGTACACATGTAGTTTACCTGCCTCTTAAATGGCCATCATATAATGGTAGATTGAGAAGGCATCTCCGGGGTCATCAGGTCCAACCCCCTGCTCAGTGCAGGATTACTAAATCATCCCAAACAGATGTCTGTCCAGCCTCTGAAAACTTCCATTGAAGAAAAACTCAACAACTCCTGTGGCAACCTGTTCCACTCATTGATCTCTCACTGTCAAAAAGTTTTTTGTTACTAATCTCCAATCTGTCTCGTCTCTTTCAGTTTCATCCTAGCATGCGCACCCAGCTTCTCTATCTCCTAACTAGTTTGGACACTTCCCTGGTTATTTAACGCACTCTTCCCCACTGGAAAGTGTCTGAGTAATAGGTTCCATTAGGTTCTTAAAAGGTGCTGCTGTTTCTTAATTGACACCTGGTTTTGACCTGTGCCTGTTCATTCAGCTTTCCCGACTTCTCATCTCCTGACCTCTGTGCGTTCTTTGACCATATTTTGATAATTGGCCTGACCTCTGCCTGTCCCCTAGTACCTCAGTACAGTAGTTCTGAGCTGACGGCGTCAGCTGTCCCTGTGCTGGAACTACTCTTGGAATAACGCCTGGGGCCCTTGAAGTGAAGACCAGATCCATCGAGAGTCCACACACACTGCAAGACAAGCAGACAGTTTTGGTGGTGGCTTATTTCACAGAGGAGCAAAATTAAAATTCTGTGTCTCCAATCCTTCTTCCCCCTGACATCATCTATTGCATAGTAAGCCGTTAAGGAAAGTTGTCTAGCCCTGAAGAAATCAGAAGGGCTGGACTACTAAACACTAAGGTATACAGGGGCTTTAAGATGCAGCTCAGTGGTAGTATGAATTCTCATTGAAGAGACTCAGTGAGTATATGGAGACTTATTTCTAGGCAGTGCTCCATGGGAAGATGGATTCAAATTATGGAGTAGTGTCCGGCACCTTATGCAGTCAACTAGTAGCCTACTCTATATTGATGATGGGACAAAAGCTCTGTCTGTCTACAAATGTGTCACTGTTTGTTGATAAGTCTTTGGTATGGCCGACATGAGCTAATTTACATAACCCATATATCAATAGCATTGGTGAGAATTACAGTCTAATGCAGGTTGGTAGAAAGAATGGTCTTGGTAAAGCAACAATAGTTCTGATGGGGGCACTAGAGGTATTAGGAAAGTTTAAATTCCAATCATCGAGCTTCTAATTACCTAAAATTAAAGTGAAACCCCAACTCAACAAATGATACCGTAACTGTGCAACAACAGCAGATCTCATTCTCTCTCACAAAACGAAGAAGAAAATAGGCCCACTCTGCAACAAGTCTAAAAGGCAGCATGAGACTATGGATGCAGTGTTCCAGTAACAGCACAGAATGGCTTTATTATCCTCCAAGTGATGTCTCCTTTGTTGGTCTGTCAACAGGTCCCTGCCCAACCACTTGGTTCTAAGTATCATCGTCTCCAAAGGCCGAATGTGGAATGGAGGAAGGGAAGAAAATCAAGTCATCCCCCTCTCCTTCTCACAAGCTGAAAACAATGGCAAAGTAGAGAAAATAAGAATGTTCTGATCAGATAAACATTGTTGAAACAGGTCTATTGGAGGCCAACTGAAGCCGAATTAAAGTAAATAGACACCTACAAGAGTTACCTCTTTAGCCTCCGATAGAACACGGGAAGGGAAGTCAATGGAAGCCAGAAGCACTAAACCTAAAGACCTTTATCTCCGTCTAATCATATTATGAAAGGGGGATTCAACAAAATCCCTTCGTCCTTTTGCCCTGGAAAGTTCCATTTCTCAGGAAGCAGGTTCTTTTTTTTTGGGCGAACAGTGCTGGGATTCTCCGGTGAATTAGACAACTGATAAAAAGACAGCACAGTTTTTGTGTCTATGTTCTAAATTGATCTAACCCTTGTACAAACGAGACAGTTGAAGAATTTTCCTTAATGGTACCTTTGCCTTTGTTCATTGTGCTAATATCTTGCACCCGTAACTGATAGGGCGATAGATAGTGATCTAGGATGTTAGGTAAGACTAATATTTGATGTAAATTTAAAGCAGCACATTGACCGGGGCAATGGGAGAGACTGGTCTTGTTGTGCTTCCTTAACAATATCTTCCGACGGGGTTTTTGTACACATGGTTTTCACAAGCTGTCTCTCTTTTATGCAAATGGTTGGATACTAACAAGGTACCGATGTAAAGGGGGGGGGGGGGTGAAAGGGCTCAGAGATGCTGAAGGACTCTTCTGCAAGTAAACGATCCAACAAGTGCAGAAATATCGGGGTGGTGCACACATTTACGCCGAAAGTTGGAGTGAAGGATTTTTTATATTTTTCTCTGAAGTTACAGCTAACACATGAACATTTTTTTCAGTCCTCAAAACTATTTCTCTACTAAAAACGTCTTGCTGCTAGCTAAGTGTCGTGCTCAGGCTCTATCAGCGAGCAGGAAGATGGTAAGCGGGGTATATGAAATAACATGGGGTCACAGCGGCTATCACCACAGCTCTTCCAGTAGTAACATCTGCAGTAGATCCCAACACGTCATGGTGTTGTAAATAATGCGATATGTCGTGACGCCAGTGCTGTATAGCACAATAGTTAGGGGAGAAGAGTCAGTAATACACGGAGGCCGGTGCTTAGGAAAATGTTAAATTAAACCTTCAGAACAAGAAAAACAGCACTTGTCTCAGTATAGGATGAAACTAGGTAGCATTTCTCCTTAGACATTAGATTGGCAGATCAAATAATCAGCATGGAGGATGGCCGAGGATGTTTGGGAGTGATGAGGCAGCAACATCACAGTTTATACACTGTGGTCTTCTGACCTTTGTCAATCTACAACATGTTACCGGTATTAGACAGATCCTGGCCTGGCTGTGGCGCTGTCTCCGTCACTCCGGAGCACCTCGTAAGGACTCTGTCACTTCTGGGGCGTATCCTGGCCACTGCGCTGTCTCCGTCACTCTGTAGCACTTCACAAGGCCCCTGTCACTTCTGGGCCATGTCCTGGCTGTGGCGCTGTCTCCGTCACTCTGTAGCACTCCATGAGGCCTCTGTCACTTCTGGGCCATGTCCTGGCTGCTGTGCTGTCTCTGTCACTCTGTAGCACTTCACAAGGCCTCTGTCACTTCTGGGGCGTATCCTGGCCGCTGCGCTGTCTCCGTCACTCTGTAGCACTTCACAAGGCCCCTGTCACTTCTGGGCCATGTCCTGGCTGTGGCGCTGTCTCCGTCACTCTGTAGCACTCCATGAGGCCTCTGTCACTTCTGGGCCATGTCCTGGCTGCTGTGCTGTCTCTGTCACTCTGTAGCACTTCACAAGGCCTCTGTCACTTCTGGGGCGTATCCTGGCCGCTGCGCTGTCTCCATCACTCTGTAGCACTTCACAAGGACCCTGTCACTTCTGGGCCATGTACTGGCTGCGGCACTGTCTCCGTCACTCCGGAGCACCTCATAAGGCCTCTGCCACTTCTGGACCATGTACTGGCTGCGGCACTGTCTCCGTCACTTCGGAGCACCTAGTAAGGCTTCTGTCACTTCTGGACCATGTACTGGCTGCGGCACTGTCTCCGTCACTCCGGAGCACCTCGTAAGGCTTCTGTCACTTCTGGGCCCTCTTCTAGCTGTGGCGCTGTCTCCGTCACTCTGTAGCACTTCACAAGGCCTCTGCCACTTCTGGGCCATGTCCTGGCTGCTGTGCTGTCTCCGTCACTCTGTAGCACTTCACAAGGCCTCTGTCACTTCTGGGCTATATCCTGGCTGCGGCACTGTCTCCATCACTCCGGAGCACCTTGCAAGGCCTCTGTCACTTCTTGGCCATGTCCTGGCTGCTGTGCTGTCTCTGTCACTCTGTAGCACTTCACAAGGACCCTGTCACTTCTGGGTCATGTACTGGGTGCGGCACTGTCTCCGTCACTCCGGAGCACCTCGTAAGGCCTCTGTCACTTCTGGGCCATGTCCTGGCTGCTGTGCTGTCTCTGTCACTCCGGAGCACTTCACAAGGTCTCTGTCACTTCTGGGCCATGTCCTGGCTGCTGTACTGTCTCCATCACTCCGGAGCACCTTGTAAGGCCTCTGTCACTTCTGGGCCATGTCCTGGCTGCTGTGCTGTCTCCGTCACTCTGTAGCACTTCACAAGGCCTCTGTCACTTCTGGGCTATATCCTGGCTGCGGCACTGTCTCCATCACTCCGGAGCACCTTGCAAGGCCTCTGTCACTTCTTGGCCATGTCCTGGCTGCTGTGCTGTCTCTGTCACTCTGTAGCACTTCACAAGGACCCTGTCACTTCTGGGTCATGTACTGGGTGCGGCACTGTCTCCGTCACTCCGGAGCACCTCGTAAGGCCTCTGTCACTTCTGGGCCATGTCCTGGCTGCTGTGCTGTCTCTGTCACTCCGGAGCACTTCACAAGGTCTCTGTCACTTCTGGGCCATGTCCTGGCTGCTGTACTGTCTCCATCACTCCGGAGCACCTTGTAAGGCCTCTGTCACTTCTGGGCCATGTCCTGGCTATCAGACACCCTTACGCTTTACCAGAATCACAGACAGGCACGACCGTTTGAAGAGGGGCTTCAGTTCTTCGCTCTCCACAGCTCTCACTCGCTCTACGGTCTGTCTACGTCGTCTCCTCAGTCGCCAACCCGCTGCTCTCCTCTCACCGCTGACTCTCTGACCATCTCCTCTGACTAGCTGACTAAAACTCCACTGCTTTCTCCAACTGCCCTCTCTATACTAAATACCACTTCCTTTCGTGTTTTCCGGCGCTGTTTAGCAATGCACTAACCAATCGTGGCCTGCCTCTCAACTGTTCCCCCTCTGTCAGATAGCCAATCATATTGTTCAACACTTTAGACAGACTGGCCAATTAGAGCTCAGACTGCCAGTAGCCAATGAGAAATAACTGGTTGCCAGGCAGATTAAAGTTAGCTCTGTTGCAGGGCAGATTAACTGGGAGTTAACACTTGCATGCCTTGGTTGAATTTCAAACCTTCATAAAATTAGCGACAGTGCTTTTGTAGGACCCCTCTGGGCCACTACATAAGTACAATATACGGGTAACTATATGACTTATTGTGAATGGGAAACCCAAAAGGTAAAATAGGACAAGGAGGAAAGAAGAAGCAAGTATCAAGGTGAGCAAACCTGCACCAAGTTCTCCTAGGCACATTGATTAGTGAGGTGGTGTTAGCAACCACAAAGAGGATTGCATATTAATCTCTGCTCTGGAGTCCCCTCATCGCCATACATACCCCTGTATAGGACCACAAAGGATTAGTGGTATCCGCCATAGATTCTCTAAAGAAGGAAGACATTACACCAGTATGAACATAGCCTAACCTATGTCTGCCCATTCCAGCAAGCTTGTGTAACGGTGTGGCCAGGGCCGGATGGTGTAGAGGCTCGAAGCTCTGAAGGGTCAGCGGAGAAGGGACTGGCAGGGCACGGCCCAGGTCTTTGAGTGTGCCCAACGTCTCCTGATCGATATATGTGGCTGGAGTTGATAATAGGCACTTGAGTCCCGGATCAGGCCATACTGGTCTACACTGGGACCTTGCTGTGAACTAGGCCCAGGATAAGGCAGGGACCCGCCATTGCAGACATAGCTTATGTAGTCTTGGGATGCCATGAATGCTTGGAAACTTTAATACAAAAATGCAGAACAAGAAAACAGCTGTAACACAATTCTGATTTACAGATTACCATAATTGTCCTTACCGAGTTCCGATTTCAGCTATTGGATGAGGAAAAGACCTTACAGTTTGCAGGAAATTGATAGTCCGGTGCCTCCCGGTGCCTGCTTCTGAGCGGAGACTGACGGTGATGCCCATATCAAGAACAATACAATGCATGGGAGGAAGTGAGTATCCCACCTCCTGAGCATACATTGGAGCTGCTTCCCAAACTGAAAGCTTCCCGTCCTGCCTCAATCCGCTCATCCCCCCCAAGCTGGGTACTCATTTTACCGACCTCGGAAGGATAGAACCTTGAGCCGGCTACCTGAACCATGCAACCTTCAGGTCCTGAGTGAGAGCTTAGTGCCTTAACACTCCGCGCCACACGAGACCCCATGAGAATGGGAAGTTTTGTAAGTGAATCTGAAAACTAAAGGATTACCCACAATTCAACTGGGTTCTTTTAGTTTTTGATGTTCCTGTATGCTTTTACATTTACAGATTTTACACTAAAATAGATCAGTCAGTGAATATTGGAAGAAGTAACATGAAAAACCGGTATAAATGGATGTGAGAAAAACATAAACTTGTTTCCCCGTTTTCACCTTTTATGGTACCAAGATTTAAGCCACAAATGTATGAAGAGGCTTGATGATGGCGAGGGTGATGAAAGAGTACAAGAGGTTCTGGACGTCCTACTGGAGCGTTACAATGTTACATGTTGTATCACTGATTACTCAGGAGGGTCGGTGATCCGGGGATTATTCGATTGGCAGATTGGAGTCGGGAAGGAATTTTTTTTCCCTTAAATGGCAAAAATTGGCTTTTACTTCATTGGGGTTTTTTGCCTTCCTCTGGATCAACATTGGGGGGTCATAGGCCGGACTGGATGGACATGGGGCTTTTTTCGGCCTAATATAATACAGTACGATGCTACTAGGCTCGCACCTCATGCATGGTATGTGATGGGTCATGTGTGACCACTTCCCTAAAAGAGGCAGGGCCTGGCACAGGAGCCCAAAAAAGTGGCAATGAGGGTGCGTGTTCCCAAATTGTGACTTCTGTATGCCAAAAAACTGGTGAACCAACTATAACACATATGTCTCCTTGTGTGTGCGTCACAGATAAGAGTTTGGGTTACTCCATAGTCCGAGTGAGGCTTTCCTTCACTAGGGGCAAATATTTGATTTGCTTCTCTGTCCCCTCTATCTAAATACTCTAGCTAAACCAGAATGGCTCATGGGTGTCCCACTATGGCAGGGGTGTCAAACTCATTTTCACCGTGGGCCACATCAGCATTATGGTTGCCTTCACAGGGACGTCTATAAGGGCTCATTCACACGGGTGTAAAATGGACAACTTTATCCCCATTGATTTCAGTTGGGTTGTTCACACAAGCCTTTTTTTCAGGCACATGAAAGAGAAATTGTGGACTGAAGTTATCCATTAACCCCTTCCTGCTATGGGACATCCATTTACATCCTGCAGCGTCAGGGTATGTATGAAGGGAGATGGCCGGCTGTCTCTCTTCACTAATCCATCTGTAGAGAGGCAGCATTCACGGCAAGACGGATGAATAAGAAGGGAACTTGATTCCATCAGGGTTCCAATAGCATCTACAGCAATGTGGACGGCACCACAAGGTCGTAGCGGCAACGTTTCGATCCGGATAGGATCTTTCTCCAGCCCATCCCGTCCATCTCTCTTCATACAACGCAGGCGGCGGCTGTGTATTATAGCCAACACCGGCACGGCTCATCGGAGCTGTTAACCTTTTAGATGCCACTGTCAATTCTGACAGCGGCATTAAATCCCCTGAACGATGTTTGGGGGTCCCGATGAGATTGCAGAGAGCCGTACGAGTGTCATGGCAGCGGGGGCCTTCTGAACGTGGGGTGGCCCAACAGACTGCCTGCCTGAATGTCGTTTTCTTTTTCTTTTTACTCCACTTACAAATTTTTTTTCAGTTTTTCAGTCCATTATACGGTACATTAAATAGCACCGCTGTAAAACACAACTCGCCCCTCGTACAGCGACATCGATGCATAAATTAAGGAGTTACGATTTTTTTTAAAGTGGGGAGGAAAAAATGAAAATGGGGGGAAAAAAAGGTCGGCGTGATTATGGGGTTAAAGTCGATGATGTTGCATATATATGTAGTGAACACTCATGATACTTGCGCATTCACTGCATATTTACACAGAATGTAGGAGAAATCTTTGGGATCTTCTTGCTTTTTTTTTGCGCACGTGAAAAACAAAAGTCAAAGTCCAAACACGCAGCTTCAGTCTGAAAATGTTGTGTATGTCATGGACCAAAGCTGCATGCAGCCGCGTAGATAAGCCCTAAATGTAACTCCTCCTTGACACGTCGGGGGAGCTCTGAGCACTATGATGGCGTTTCTCACCTTCCAGCTCTCCAGCATTGAGCTTCATACCTCGGCGGGTGGCTAGGGCTGCCAGAGCTGTGCCACAACTGCGAGTTGCTGAACATAGCGGTGTGGAGGTGCGCTAGAGCTCAGAATCCAAGATGGCATCCGCTCCTGTGCTGGTCGCACCCTCTGGGGAAAGTGAAGAGCTGGTGCTTCTGCATCCGGACCTCGTCGCAGGCCACATAAAATGACGTGGCACGCTGGATTTGCCTTGCAGGCCTTGAGACGTGTAATCTATGGTATTCATCAGTCCTCCTCCTCCTTATGCTATCCTACAAAATGTAAAGTCCTCCATTTCTTAGACCATAGACCATTTTGACCTATGCTCTTCACAGTAGCACAACTTGAAGGTCGCGGGCCCCTACCTAACAATATATATTACTGATGTATAAACAGTAATAATCGTGTCATGTCAGAATGGAGACAATTTCCTATTAAAGTCAATGAGAGTGACAATCAGGTTAATTAATTTACTCTCCAATGCATGAGAATACAGTCGCACATGCTTGCTGGGCCATATAATCATAGAATGGTAGAGTTGGAAGGGACCTCCGGGGTCATCGGGTCCAGCCCCCCTGCTCAGTGCAGGATCACTAAATCATCCCAGACAGGAATGTCTGTCCAGCCTCTGAAGACTTCCATTGAAGGAGAACTCACCACCTCCTGTGGCAACCTGTTCCACTCATCGATCCCATCACTGTCTAATATCTAATCTGTGTCTCCTCCCTTTCAGTTTCATCCCATTGCTTCTAGTCTTTCCTTGTGCAGATGAGAATAGGGCTGATCCCTCTGCACTGTGACAGCCCTTCAGATATTTGTAGACAGCTATTAAGTCTCCTCTCAGCCTTCTCTTCTGCAAGCTAAACATTTCCAGATCCTTTAACCGCTCCTCATAGGACATGATTTGCAGACCGCTCACCATCTTGGTAACTCTTCTCTGAACTTGCTCCAGTTTGTCTATGCCTCTTTTAAAGTGAGGTGCCGAGAACTGGACCCAGTATTCCAGATGAGGTCTGACTAAGGAAGAGTAGAGGAGGATAATGACCTCACGTGATCTAGACTCTATGCTTCTCTTAATACATCCCAGAATTGTGTTTGCCTTTTTGGCTGCTGCATCACATTGTTGACTCATGTTCAGTCTGTGATCTATTAGTATACCCAAGTCTTTTTCACATGTGCTGCTGCTTAGCCCAATTCCTCCCATTCTGTATGTGCTTCCTTCATTTTTCTTGCCTGGATGTCGAACTTTGCATTTCTCCTTGTTAAACACCATTAGGACCATATGTCTGTGGTCAGGTGCACCCTGCTACTGACAGTGTTCTGCAATGACAAGGATATCACTCTCAGTGGCTGGGATAGCTTTTTGGATACTGTGGGTGAGCACAGAGCACCATGTTGCAAAAGGCATCTGTGCTCACTAGCTGGAAGGACAGCACTTCTATTGCTATGCAATGCTTGTGTTCAGGCTCTGTGCTCATGGACGGCTGAGGTGGTCATTTTTTTATGTTACCGTAGCTGGGAAATTGAGTGCAGGCTGCTGGGACATGCTGGAATATGGGGTAGATGTTAATGTCGGTGAAAGTAACGATGGCGGCCCAACCTCTGCTCTCCGTTTCCCACTTCTGGCTTTGAAGCCTGCAGCCTGATGGCCAATTGCGGGGCAGAGGCCTGAAGTAGTTGTGCTATTGCTCTACCCAAAACCACCTTTGTGTGCTCAGACGTTACTGCATGAACAGGAAGGAAGATGAAAGAAAAGGCAGCTACATCAGCGGAAGAGGGAGCAGGAAGAGGGAGCAGAAAGAGGGAGCAGAAAGAGGGAGCAGGAAGAGGGAGCAGGATGAGGGAGCAGGAAGAGGGAGCAGGAAGAGCGAGCAGGATGAGGGAGCAGAAAGAGGGAGCAGGAGGAGGGAGCAGGATGAGGGAGCAGGAAGAGGGAGCAGGAAGAGGGAGGAGAAAGAGGGAGCAGGATGAGGGAGCAGGAAGAGGGGGGAGAAAAAGGGAGCAGGATGAGGGAGCAGGAAGAGGGAGCAGGATGAGGGAGCAGGAAGAGGGAGCAGGAAGAGGGAGGAGAAAGAGGGAGCAGGATGAGGCTGACTCTTTGACCCTGGCCCAGCTAGGCTCTTTAAGGCAGCGGGTAATGGGAGTTCATGTGCCTGCTCATAGCCATTGTGTTGAGGTTATTTATGTTCTTGCTGCCTTGTAGACACCGCAGATCTTACAGATGACTGCCCTTCTGTCATCACCCGCGGTTTCCCAGTCCTGTGAGCAGACCTAATAATCAAGAAAGAGGAGCGGCAGCAGATGTGGTGCAAACAATTTAAAAGTCCACTTTATTCCTCCATGTTAAAATCAGCAGCGACGTTTCGACTTTACCAGTCTTTATTAGGCTCAGAGCATACTGGCAGAGCATTACATATATACATGCAACCCATAAAATGTATCCAATCACATGGTCTAAAATACAGATGTCCGGCATTAGACACTGACTGCTATACATTTAACCCTTTACATTTCCCCAGTACCTTATACATGCATGGAGTCAGACTAGGGATTCCCTCCACCTGTCACATACACACGGAGAAGCTGCCGGCATTCTAGTCTGTCCCCTGCGTCTGCGCGAGAGCCCACAGCGATCTTGTGTTGCTGCCGTAGCCACTGACCTTCTGCGCGTGTGCGAGAGTTCGGTGCTCGGCTTCACATTATCCCCAGACTAACACTTACTTTGTGTTTGGGGGGTGTACTACTGCAGCAACAGGGTACCGCGATGGGTACGAACATAGCGCCAACATACGCTTATAGCTTCATGCGTGTGTTCAAGGAAACGCACGTATACGTCTCAGCATTTTCAATCTAAGATTATTAGCTGGTTTCATTTTATTGATGATATTTTTGTGCTGTGGAAGGGGACTGAGCAAGAATGGACGGCCTTCATTGATCACCTGAATGGTGGGGATTTACAGTTTACAATGAGTTGTTCTCTTACAAATACCCAATTCTGAGATGTAATGGTGATGAAGGAGGCTGGCGAGTTACGCACAGAACTTTATATAAATGAAGCGGTCAGAAATAATGTCCTGTTATTTGAGAGTAATCACCCGGAACGACAATAGAATCCCTACCTTAGAGCCCACTAGTAAGGGTCAGGAGGATGGCTGACGAAGAACTTGTCGATATTAGACTAAATGAAATGGCCAAGAAATTTAGAGACAGAGGATCCCCTGATCCGTTGATAGAGGAGGAAAAAATGTTTGGGCATCGGTGCATACAATGTCTTTGTTTTCTCCTTCTGGTTGTTTAGACTTCCTCAGTTGACATCCATGATACTGAATGATCAAACAGCTCTTCAGACTGATCCATGTGGACTGCTTCATAGGCTGCAGGGGATTTGACTTGGGATGAAGTTCAGGGGGGGAAGCTCATAGCAGACTAACTGCTGTGTGCCTGCTGTAGTGGCCCAGTACATGCGTTCCTGGCTCCCTCCATAATATCATACATGTGTGTCTCATGTGGATGCTCTGTGCAAAACTGTCTTGTTCTGTTATGTGAATTGCACAGCTACAACATGTGATGGGTTAATGTCTGCAAAGTGTGAGCTGACTGTCTGTAAATGTATCAATCCTATTCTGTCACGTGGTATGAGTGGGGTTATAAATGTGGGTGCTTGAGAGTGGGAAAAAGAGTTCCATGTCTTCAAGAGTGGTAGTTGGGAGGTCCAGCTACATGGGGGCACCTTCAACCCTCATGTAGTGAAGCATGGAAAAGGAGAAGAGGTTTTCCACCGTGGATGTACTTGTGAGAAGAGAGTAAACTCCACCTCAGAAGAGCGAGAGCAAGCACAGTCGTAAGTGAGTGTGTATCAAGGCCCAGTGCAGAGGTACCATCTAATCTTATACTTTCCTGCGTGGCCATCTGAAATCTGGATCACTGCGTAGAGGTACACCCATTCTGTCTGTCACGCAAAGGTTGATCCGAAGTCTGGGTCCCCATGTGGAGGTACTACTGTGAAGTTCATTTAATTGCCTGCACTATCATTACTTCAAAGTGTGCCTTGTCTCCTACTGAAATTATGTTGAGTGGAAGTTGTTCCAGGCCCTGACCATTCCCGGGGACCGGAGGTACTATCAAACTGTCTGTGGCTCCTTTATTTTTCTGCCGATGTTTATGCAGGGGGTGTACCGGGATGGGGACGTCACCCGTGACACTCCCTACACCTGTTTTTCTGTTTATTGGGCATCCCCATGTCGGGGGTGTCCAGAAGAGGCCCAGCGCTGCCTTGGCTATGTGCGTCCCACCGGGAAGGAGCGTGGTAAGTGCCACCGTGACAAGCCAGCACCCTACTCTCCCAACTCCTCAGCATATGCCATGTGTCCAGGGTCACCCTACGGGACGCTGAACTGCAACTGAGAGGAAGAGGTGGTGGTGGTATTTGATGCATGCTATGTCATCTGCTGTATGACCTGTTCTGCAACTGCGGATGTAACACAGAGTTAGAACCACTTCTAAGGAATGACAGCGGGCTTGTCTCGATTCCTGTAGAACATGGAGATGTTGGTTCAATGGAAGCTGCTTGAAGTGCCAACTAGGCCTGTCCTCTGCCACCTTCACCAGCACCACAGACTCGTGCCCTACTCCTTACTCCCTTTGTTTCCTTTTTTTAGTTTTTTTTTTGTTTAGTTTTAGTTTACTGTTTACTGTAGTTTTATACAACTAATAAGCTACGTTTGTAGTTTGCAGGAAACCACTACCAGCTGCACAAGATCTGCAAATATTTTGTAGTGATCAGACTAGTGACTTTGAACAACGTCTGAGGCCACTGACACCCACTGTGAGTATTTGCTGTTTTCCTGTTTGGTTCTCTTTTTGGTTATATTAACACAAAATACTACCGCCAAGTAAATGAGCCGCAATCCCTGGGTGGCACAATATGTCAGAACAGAAGACCACACACTATAGCTGGCATCTTTTTGCACTGTCCCTTTTTGGTGCAGCGTAATTAAATTCCTTTAATCCTACTGCTAGCTGTGTAAGGCCTGCAAATAACAAAAACCAAAGCAAAGCACAATACACAAACCGGGAGCTGCAATATTCCCCATGCCAATCCAGTGGAAAAGATCCCATGACTATAATGGCATTAAATATAAGAAACAACGGTCTGTGTATCACATTAATTAATTCCTTTAGAACCCGGGTGTGTGCCATCGGGACCCGGCGATTTGCCTATTGTAATCTTATTAAGGCGGCTCTGCACTTCTTGCTGGGTTAGACTGCTGACATTTAGTGGAGAGTTTACTTTATCACTCTGCATCTCATCTGACATTTCATTTTCATCATGAAAACACTGTAGAAGAAGCTATTTAATACAATTTCCCCACATTATTTATTAAAGGGCCAGTACATTTAGTATTAATCTTTTTTTCTATTTATATGCTTGGAGAACAGTTTAGGGTTAGTTTTACTCTCTTTGGCAATAAGTCTCTCTGTCTCCACCTTTGCTGTTTTTATCAGATTTTTACATAATCTTTTATTTTCCTTGTAGGTTTTAGTGCTTCCTCGCTGCCTTCTTGTTTTAGTAGTTTAAATGCTTTCTTTTTGTTGTTTATTGGCCCCCTTTACATCTTTATTGAGTCAAATCATTTTTCTCCTGTTACTAAGTCTTTCATTCCTGTAAGGTACAAACCGCTCACAGAAAGTAATTACAATGTTTTTAAACATTTCCCACTTATAGTTTGTGGTCTTATTTTTGAGGACAATGTCCCAGTCAGTAAGGCTAAGGGCATTGCTGAGCTGATGGAACTTGGCCTTCCTAAAGTTTAGTATTTTTGTAGCTCCCCTATAGAACTCTCTCTTGAAGGACAAGTTGAAATGTATTATACTATGCTCACTATTCCCTATCTGCCCTCCAACCTGCACCCCTGTTATTCTGTCAGGTCTGTTGGTTAGTATTGAGCCCACAATGACCGTCCCCCTAGTTGGGTCCTGTACAAGTTGGGTAAGGTGATTATCCTTAGTGATTGACAGCAAGTTGTTACTGTTATGAGATCGGCAGGTTTTGGCTGCCCAGTTTATATCCAGATAGTTAGAGTCTCCCATAATAATTACCTCATTGTGATTTGCTGCTTTATCTATTTGCTTCAGAAATAGATTTTTGGTGGCTTCTGTTATGTTTGGTGCCAGTTCAAAATGTACTAACCCCTTCCACCACTCCACCCTGATTTCCATTACTTGGTTCCAGGTTGCTGTCTATACTATCTACCCCCTATTTCTCTTGGTGCCTCCCACCCGGTCCCTAGTTTAAACCCTCCTCGAACCTTCTAGCCATCTACTCCCCCAGCACAGCTGCACCCTCCCCATTGAGATGCAGCCCACCCCTACAGTAGATCATGTAGCAAAGTCGGTGCAGTTCCCCAGGAACCCAAACCCCTCCTTCTTATACCAACTCTGGAGCCACTTGTTTACCCCCCTAATCTCTTGTTGCCTTTCTGGTGTGGCACGAAGTACAGGTAGTATTTCAGAATATACTGCTTTGGAGGTTCTCGCCCTAAACTTACATCTTAGCTCTTTGAAATTGTTTTTAAGGACCTTCCACCTCCCACTAACTTTGTCATTGGTGCCAATGTGTACCATGACCACAGGATCCTCACTAGCATCTCCTAGTAATCTGTCAACCCAATCTGCGATGTGACGAACTCGAGCGCTAGGAAGACAGCACACCATTCAACGATCCCGGTCTTTGTGGCAGATTGCCCTGTCTGTCCCCCAAATAATTGAGTCTCCCACTACCAGGACCTGTCTAGCCTGTTCTGAACCCCCCCAGTCTTACTGAAGCAAACATCCCCTTGGTGGTCAGTCGTGCTGATCCTGTAATGGTATCTCCCTCATCTGCCAACTTTACAAACTTGTTAGGGTACTCCAATTCAGGACTAGCCTCCCCGGATCTCTTCCCTCTACCCAAATGGCTTGACGACTTGAGCAGAGTAAACAATGTACTCAATTGTGTTTGCATTGCATACAGAATGAGTACATTGTTTACTCATGCCAGGAGTAAAGTATGGAATCCTGCCAGCCAGATAATCCGCCGCATAAACACCCACCTGAGCAAACAAATAATGCTGAGTTTATTAAGCTAATAGGGGGAAAAGAACCCTTATCTACACATGAAGTTTTATGCAAGAATGTCGTCAAATTTGGCAGTATTTCAGCCGTTTTAGTGATAATCGTTCTGTGTAAAAGCCCCTTTAGTCTAAACACTCTGCCTGACATTACCGCTTGTGGAGTCATTTAAATGACTGCCGGCCCGTGTAAAAGGGCCATGCACACTCACTTAGGGCTTGATTTATATAGTTGTCATCTATAGCGCCTCTGTTCCTCCTCTGTTTGGAGTGGTATTACAGGGCAATCAAAGAGCAAGCAGCTTTCCACTAGGAGGGTCCACATTAGATGACCTTCTCCCCCCACTTAAATCCATATGTCCTATTATTGCCCTATGGGATGACATTCACCAAAGTCGTTGCCCTCTCCTGTGTCTTCATATCCCAAGGCTGTGTCAGATGTCTCTGCTTTCCAGCAAGTGACATTTCCCAGACATCTCGATGCAAAAAAGGGGTTAAGCAGTTTCTTTTCTATCTCTGTCTTTTCAACAAGCAAAGGAAAAAGGTCAATGCCAGTTTACCGGGGAAGAAGAGGCAACTATGAAAGAAAGTAAAAAAAAAACCTAGTGCCCCGGCCAAGAGCCCTTTGGAAGGAAATATTACAGGATAAAGGACAGAGTTGCTTGAAAGTGTAATTAAGGTAAAGAGACAGTTCATTTGCAAAACATGGGATCTTTTTACGAAGTGGAGCCAGTTTTTATCTGCTAAGTAACCTTTACGGCTTTGTCTTCCTATTCTATTTGATGGGCATTCAATTACCTGGCAATAATGGGGAAGGATTAAACAGGACACAATAGAGAGTCAGATGCGGCTCTCAGAGAGTCCATGCTGAGTGCCTCACATTGACTTTCAATAGCTCCAGCCTGCAGCAGCTCTGGGCCTCCATGGAGCGCCGCCTCCAATGATTCCACATCTTACGTGGGACTCGTTCTTATGGCTGCCATTCGCATTCTGCCCTATATGCTTCTTAGAATGACCCTCCAGTCCTGATGGTGGGAGTTATAATACCTGACAATCATCTTCCTTGCCTCTGACCCTACTATGCCCCATGTGTTGTTATCCAAGATGGTCACCACAACCTTCTACCTAACGCATTCTTTCCATTAGGTAGACGATTGTGGTGGTCATCTCTGATTTGCCAGCTCATGTGTGCCAAACAAACTACCAATGCACTGTGTGGATTACGTAGTCAGAGGATTTCTGATGCCATGTTGAATGATCGAAAATGATGCCCAGAGATGTGAGAGCTTGGAGGGACAGTCCAGGGTAATATGACCCTCTCCTCCATTTGCTGGACAGAATTGTGTCCTGTGTCTGCAGGGTTGCTTTAATATAATATCCAGGCCGTAGACCTAACAGGGTGAATTCCCATAGGGCCGCTCCGGTCCTGGGGTTGGTGCATAGGCTCATGAATAGAATAAAAGCCACCTTATACTGACCATTCCAGCTGCCGCAGTCTGTGCCGCTCCTGCCCCCCGCTGTCTTCTGTGATACTGTGGCCAGTCACGTGATCGCTGCAACCAATCAGCAGACTCAGTATGTGTTCTGTACTTTCCAAAGATTTGCTGCAGCCAGTTACGCTCGCTGCCTACTTGTGTTTGCCCCACTTGTTCCTGGGTTTGTCCCACCTACAACATGAGGCCCCTTTGGGTTCTTAATTTGTCCTGATAATAAGTGCCCCTTAAACCAACATTTGAACCTAACATATTGCATATCCCTCACCAAAAGGTCATCGGATATATAAATCTTGGGCTACACAGCAACATCACAGCAGATGTCATGCATCCTATTGGTTCACATGATTGGGTCCCATAACAGGGTTCATAGTCGGCTGTCTGACCGCAATCCTTGTGGACCCCTTAGTGACGGCCCATATTATGACCAACCAAGTCTTCAGTCTCTTCCATCGCAGCATTCCTAGAGCCACAACTTTTTAATGTTTTTTATGAGACACGTTGTACTTTTTAATGGCATATGATGTATTGTATGACGTCAATTCATTTTTTTTTTGGGGGGGGGGGATTCGGGAAAATAAAGAAATCCTGCTGTTGTTTTTTACAGTGTGGAGCACGCAGAATAACTACTGGGATAACATCATTCTCCAGCTCAACACAATTCTGCTGATACCAACTTTATACAGTTTTTTTAGGTTTTTGCTTTTTTTGTAGACGTAACCCCCCACAGGTATACAGGCAGGTAGGAACTATTAGGGGTTGATCCGGGGAACAGTCTGATTGCCATTAGGGAGTCGGGAAGGAATTTTTTCCCCAAAAGGGCTAATTGGCTCCTGCCTCTTGGGGTTTTTTGCCTTCCTCTGGATCAACACAGTAGGATAGACAGGCTGGACTAGATGGACATTGTCTTCATTCAGCCTTACATACTATGTTACTATGTAACAAGATTTGCTTTTGTGTCATCTCATTCCAAGAGTCATAATGTTTTTATTCCTGCTTTGATGGAGCTCTATGAGGGCTTGTCTCTTGTGGGAGGAGCTCTGGACTTCATTTTTTGGGAGCTTACAACATTTTGATCATTTAAAAAATTTTTTTTTCTAGAGACAAGATTAACAAAATCTGTAATTCTGGGATGTTTTTAATACATTTTTCTTAGGGCTCAGTCAGACGGGCGTTTTTTTCATGCGATTTGCGCATGCGTCCGGCGATTTTATAAAACCATTGCTTTGCAATGGTATCGAACACATGAGCGCTTTTTATGCGGTCGTCCGATGAATTCTAGAACAAAAATCGCAGATCGCACCTATCTGCGATCTGCAATTCCTGTTCTCTTCTCTATATGCGCTCAATGGGGCCGGCGGCAGCAGCGCCGACCCCATTGAGAACATATAGAAGACAAATCATTCTTCTCTGCCACAGCTGTAACAGCTGTGGCAGAGAAGAATGATGTTTGCCCATTGAATTCAATGGAGCCGGCAATACAGCCGGCTCCATTGAAAGCAATGGGCTGCCGGTGATCGCACGATCAATTTTTGGGAAAGGCTTAAAAATATAAGCCCTTCCCTGCGATTCATCCAGAAATGTGTAAAAATAAAAAATATATATATACTCACCTGGTCCCGGCAGACGGCGTTCAGCCGCGGCTGGCGGCAGTTCTCCTGAACTGCTCTCTGTAGTATTCAGCAGCCGGGGATTTAAAATCCCCGCCTACTGAATGGGCTGCCTCTGATTGGTCACAGCCCTCACCAATCAGAGGCAGCTCTCACTTACCCATTCATGAATGGGTGAGTGAGTGCTGCCTCTGATTGGCTCAGCGCAGGGACCAATCAGGGGCAGCTCTCAGCTGTCATTCATGAATTCATGAATGGGTGTGTGAGTGAAACCTGCCTCTGATTGGTGAGGGCTCTGACCAATCAGAGGCAGCGCATTCAGTAGGCGGGGATATAATAAACATGTTAAATGAATTCTGCAGCTCAGTACGATTACAAATACCCAGTTTATAGATATTTTAAAAAATATTTTGTTACTTTTTTTAAACACTTTTTTTTAATCATCAGATTCAACTACCCCAGTTATTTTTTTTTCCAATCAATGGTGCTATTTTTTTTTTCTTTTGTGGAGCGAATGGTACTTTTTGTTGCTACTAGAGCACCGCGATTTTCGAGTACTTCCGTACTCGGGCGAAAAGATTCAGGGGGCGCCGTGGGTGAGTGGGGGGTTGCAGCGGGGAGTGGGGGGGGGGAGGGAGAGAGAGAGGGCTCCCCCTGTTCCCCGCTGCTAACCCCCGTGCCGCCACGCCTCCCCCCGCCCCCCGGCACCCCCTGAATCTTTTCACCCGAGTACTGAAGTACTCGAAAATTGCGGTGCTCGATCGAGTAATTACTCGAAATGAGTAGATTCGCTCATCTCTAGTTGCTACCATTTGCATATCCGTGTGACTTGTTGATTATTTTCTATTCTATTTTTTGGAGGCGAGATATACAGAATTGGCTATTTCCACCATGCTTTTTACTATCTTATCCAAGGCTTGAACCATGAGTGTCAATGTACTAACTTTTTTTCTGTGGGTCATTTTGAATGTGGTAATACCAGATTTGTATATTTTTTACATAGTAAAGGGTAAAACGTGGGGATTTGGTTCTTTTATTTTTAAAATATTTTTTACCATTTGTTTTATTTTTTTCCCATTTTACATTTGTCCCACCATGGGACTTGAATGTCACTCGGTTTGATTGTTGGTATAATACACTGCTATACTACAGTATCGCAGTGTATTATATGGGTCTATGAGGCTGAGCCTCCTTGGTCTCTGCTTATAGAACAGTTGGCAGCCAGGCCCTCATACTACTGGCATGGGAGACCAGTGTTGGGAATCTGATGCAGCACCGTAAAAAGACACATGCATCAGAATAAAGCCCATGGGCGTAGGGTGGTCCCTAAGGGCTAACACATAAGTCTATAAACATTTGGTATCGTCCCATCCTTCACTGCTGGACTCGGGGATGATAATATGCTTCTGCTGTAAGAAATGAAATAATAAAACCTGTTGTGGATTGTTTTAGGTTTTTTTCTTCATATTTTTTGTTCTAATAAAACTCACCATAAATATCTCAATATTCTGCTTTCACTAAAAAATGGCGCTTTTATGAAGTACCTCAAGAAAACACAAAGCCTCATGGAGCTCCAAGAAAAATGACGGAGTAAATGCAAAGCTAAAATGAATCAAAAGCGATGCCTGTTGTCAGGGCCGAGATGGACCCACAGAGGGAGCCGCCGGGATTAGGAAGGATTTGGTGTATTTTAGATTCTTCTTTACTGAATTATTTTCCTATTTAATGTAAATTGTTATTTTTTATATTTTATTAAGTAATTTAACAAATTAATTATTTTATTTATATTTTTTTTCACGTCACTCATTTTCTATATTTTATTGGATTATTTAGTAACATTTCTTTTTGGGCTTCTGACTTTCTGGTGATTAACTCTAGATTTTCCTAATTATTTATTTGTCTCGTTAGCTTTTCTATGTCATTTATTTTATCTCATGTAATTAATAATTGTCTACATTTTATTCAATTACTCGAATGTGTTCATTTAATTATCTTTCACTCATTTGGCCCATATTGTAAATCAGTGGATGGCATTCTTCAAGGAAAAACTAATTTTTTCCGAGTATTTGCTATAATTTGTATGTAAATAATTGGACTATCGTGAACAAACATCTTTCGGGCCGTTTGCAACACAAATGCTCTAGAAATGTGAAACCTGTACAAAGCATCTACTATGTATGTGTTGTAGGACAATGGGGCGTATTTGCTTCGCTGGTCTAAGTACAGATTGCACTATGGCCCTTTGCAATCAACGAGAACTGCACGATTCTCATTTGCCCAAGCAGACAGGGGGGTCATCATCCGCTCGTTGGCGCTCGTGCCGACTGTCTAGACAGGTAGATCATCGTTGGGAATCAGTCAGTTCTCACATTCCTGTGTAAACACCAAATGATCAGTGTTTAAACGCAATGAGAAGTGAATGAGCCAACAATGATTTATATATATATATATACAGCACCAACATGTTCTGCACTTTACAACCAATAGGAAACATGCAAAAGATACATCTTGCTTAGGCCTATACTACTCAAAAAAGCAAGGGGACACTTAAATTACACATCGGATCTCAATGAACAACAGACTTGTGTGCGGTGTGAACCTACTCTCGTCTGTGAAGAGAATGGGCAGCTAATAGCAGATCCGCCAATTCTGTTGTTCTCTAGTGAAGGCCAATCAGCAGCAGGGGGCTCAGTTGTGAGGACAGGTCCCACCATAGGACATCATGTGCTCATGCGACCCTCATGGATGGACATTTTGGTCAGTAGCCGACTGGAGGTTGTTTGTATGGTTCTAGCAACGCTGCGGCTGTTCCTCCAGCCCTGATGCTGGGGGGTATTCTGTGGGGCTCTGGTAGATCCTCCTGTTCCTCCAGTCCTGATGCTGGGGAGTATTCTGTAGGGTCTGGCAGCTCCTCCTGTTCCTCCGGTCCTGATGCTGGAGGGCATTCTGTAGGGTCTGGCAGCTCCTCCTGTTCCTCCGGTCCTGATGCTAGAGGGTATTCTGTAGGGCTCTGGTAGCTCCTCCTGTCCCTCCGGTCCTGATGCTGGGGTGTATTCCGTAGGGCTCTGGCAGCTCCTCCTGTTCCTCTGGTCCTCATGCTGGAGGGCATTCTGTAGGGTCTGGCAGCTCCTCCTGTTCCTCTGGTCCTCATGCTGGAGGGCATTCTGTAGGGTCTGGCAGCTCCTCCTGTTCCTCTGGTCCTGATGCTGGAGGGTATTTTGTAGGGCTCTGGTAGTTCCTCCTGTTCCTCCAGTCCTGATGCTGGGGAGTATTCTGTAGGGTCTGGCAGCTCATCCTGTTCCTCCGGTCCTGATGCTGGAGGGTATTCTGTAGGGCTCTGGTAGCTCCTCCTGTTCCTCCGGTCCTGATGCTGGAGGGTACTCTGTAGGGTCTGGTAACTCCTCCTGTTCCTCTGGTCCTGATGCTGGAGGGTATTCTGTAGGGTCTGGCAGCTTCTCCTGTTCCTCCGGTCCTGATGCTGGAGGGTATTCTGTGGCGCTCTGGTAGCTCCTCCTGTTCCTCCTGTCCTGATGCTGGAGGGTATTCTATAGGACTCTGGTAGCTCCTCCTGTTCCTCCGATCCTGATGCTGGAGGGTATTCTGTAGGGTCTGGCAGCTCCTCCTGTTCCTCCGGTCCTGATGCTAGAGGGTATTCTGTAGGGCTCTGGTAGCTCCTCCTGTCCCTCCGGTCCTGATGCTGGGGTGTATTCCGTAGGGCTCTGGCAGCTCCTCCTGTTCCTCTGGTCCTCATGCTGGAGGGCATTCTGTAGGGTCTGGCAGCTCCTCCTGTTCCTCTGGTCCTGATGCTGGAGGGTATTTTGTAGGGCTCTGGTAGTTCCTCCTGTTCCTCCAGTCCTGATGCTGGGGAGTATTCTGTAGGGTCTGGCAGCTCCTCCTGTTCCTCCGGTCCTGATACTGGAGGGTACTCTGTAGGGTCTGGCAGCTCCTCCTGTTCCTCCGGTCCTGATGCTGGAGGGTTTTCTGTAGGGTCTGGCAGCTCCTCCTGTTCCTCCGGTCCTGATGCTGGGGAGTATTCTGTAGGGTCTGGCAGCTCCTCCTGTTCCTCCGGTCCTGATGCTGGAGGGTTTTCTGTAGGGTCTGGCAGCTCCTCCTGTTCCTCCGGTCCTGATGCTGGAGGGTTTTCTGTAGGGTCTGGCAGCTCCTCCTGTTCCTCCGGTCCTGATGCTGGAGGGTGTTCTGTAGGGTCTGGCAGCTCCTCCTGTTCCTCCGCTCCTGATGCTAGAGGGTATTCTGTAGGGCTCTGGTAGCTCCTCCTGTCCCTCCGGTCCTCATGCTGGAAGGCATTCTGTAGGGTCTGGCAGCTCCTCCTGTTCCTCCGATCTTGATGCTGGAGGGTATTCTGTAGGGCTGTGGTAGACCCTCCTGTTCCTCCGGTCCTGATGCTGGGGGGTTTTCTGTAGGGCTCTGGTAGATCCCCCTGTTCCTGCGGTCCTGATGCTGGAGGGTATTCTTTAGAGTCTGGCAGCTCCTCCTGTTCCTCCAGTCCTAATGCTGGAGGGCATTCTGTAGGGTCTAGCAGCTCCTTCTGTTCCTCTGGTCCTGATGCTGGAGGGTATTCTGTAGCTCTCTGATAGCTCCTCCTGTCCCTCCGGTCCTGATGCTGGAGGGTATTCTGTAGGGTCTGGTAGATCCCCCTGTTCCTCCGGTCCTGATGCTGGAGGGTATTCTCTATGGCTCTGGTACCTCCCTCTGTTCCTCCGGTCCTGATGCTGGGGGGTATTCTCCAGGGTCTGGCAGCTCCTTCTGTTCCTCTGGTCCTGATGCTGGAGGGTATTCTCTAGGGTCTGGCAGCTCCTTCTGTTCCTCTGGTCCTGATGCTGGAGGGTATTCTGTAGGGTCTGGTAGATCCCCCTGTTCCTTCGGTCCTGATGCTGGAGGGTATTCTGTAGGGCTCTGGTACCTCCCTCTGTTCCTCCGGTCCTGATGCTGGGGGGTATTCTCCAGGGTCTGGCAGCTCCTTCTGTTCCTCTGGTCCTGATGCTGGAGGGTATTCTCTAGGGTCTGGCAGCTCCTTCTGTTCCTCTGGTCCTGATGCTGGAGGGTATTCTGTAGGGCTCTGGTAGCTCCTCCTGTTCCTCCAGTTCTCATGCTTGGGGGTATTCTGTAGGGTCTGGCAGCTTCTTATGTTTCTCCGGTCCTGATGCTGGAGGGTATTCTGTAGGGTCTGGTAGCTCCTCTTGTTCCTCCAATCTTGATGCTGGAGAGTATTCTGTAGGGCTATGATAACTCCTTCTGTTCCTCTGTTCCTGATGATCGGGGGGTATTTTATAGGACTCTGGTAGCTCCACTTGTTCCTCCGGTCCTGATGCTGGAGGGTATTCTGTAGGGCTTTGGTAGCTCCCTCTGTTCCTCCGGTCCTGATGCTGGAGGGTATTCTCTAGGGTCTGGCAGCTCCTCCTGTTCCTCCAGTTCTGATGCTGGGGGGTATTCTGTAGGGCTCTGGTAGCTCCTCCTGTTCCTCCGGTCCTGATGCTGGAGGGTATTCTGTAGGGTCTGGCAGCCCCTCTTGTTCCTCCGATCCTGATGCTGGTGGGTATTCTGTAGGGCTCTGGTAGCTCCTTCTGTTCCTCTGTTCCTGATGATCGGGGGGTATTTTATAGGACTCTGGTAGCTCCACTTGTTCCTCCGGTCCTGATGCTGGAGGGTATTCTGTAGGGCTTTGGTAGCTCCCTCTGTTCCTCCGGTCCTGATGCTGGAGGGTATTCTCTAGGGTCTGGCAGCTCCTCCTGTTCCTCCAGTTCTGATGCTGGGGGGTATTCTGTAGGGCTCTGGTAGCTCCTCCTGTTCCTCCGGTCCTGATGCTGGAGGGTATTCTCTAGGGTCTGGCAGCTCCTCCTGTTCCTCCAGTTCTGATGCTGGGGGGTATTCTGTAGGGCTCTGGTAGCTCCTCCTGTTCCTCCGGTCTTGATGCTGGAGGGTATTCTGTAGTGTAGGGCTCTGGTAGCTCCTCCTGTTTCTCCGGTCCTGATGCTGGAGTGTATTCTGTAGGGTCTGGCAGCTCCTCTTGTTCCTCTGATCTTGATGCTGGAGGGTATCCTGTAGGGCACTGGTAGCTCCTTTTGTTCCTCTGTTTCTGATGCTCGGGGGGTATTTTGTAGGACTCTGGTAGCTCCACTTGTTCCTCCGGTCCTGATGCTGGAGGGTATTCTGTAGGGCCCTTGTAGCTCCTCCTGTTCCTCCGATCCTGATGCTGGAGGGTATTCTGTAGGCCTCTGATAGCTCCTCCTGTTCCTCCGGTCCTGATGCTGGAGGGTATTCTGTAGGGCCCTTGTAGCTCCTCCTGTTCCTCCGATCCTGATGCTGGAGGGTATTCTGTAGGCCTCTGGTAGCTCCTCCTGTTCCTCCGGTCCTGATGCTGGATGGTATTCTTTAGGGCTCTGATCGCTCCTTCTGTTCCTCTGTTCCTGATGCTCGGGGGGTATTTTGTAGGACTCTGGTAGCTCCACTTGTTCCTCCGGTCCTGATGCTGGAGGGTGTTCTGTGGGACTCAGGAACTCCTCCTGTTCTTTCAATCGTGGTGCAGGCTTCATGCCCTTCTGCCTGTCTCTTCTGGTGTAATGGCTATCTGCTCCAGGCTCTTCTGCTGGGAGAGGGACACCTTCTGATGATGGCAGGTAAGAATGTGCGCCCTGGAGGAGCAGGACTAAGTGTACCAACTGATTGGGCTGAGGGTCGCCCTTGTGTACCAGTATTGATGAAGACACCAGCAAAATGCATGGGAAGAATCAGTCAGGAAGGAGGAGGGGGATTGTCTGCAGTGCTTCAGTGTTCAGCGTATCTTTTGTATCAAAATCTTAAGTGTAAACCAAACATACAGCGAACCACAAGAAGACTCCACGTGGATGAGGTGGATGGCGAGATCTGTCCAAAAGAAGACGTGCCAATCACCCATCCCCCAACCTCCCGGCCAGTAGACTCTGCAGGGCTCAAGGTCAAATGACTTTCCCGAAATTTAGGTGAACCTAAACTGTTACCCAATGATCCCTCTAGAACCGTATGGCTTGACTTGAAGGGGGCGATGGCCAGACTTCTAGATACAGAAATACCTTTTAATACATTCTAAAAGGTTATTTTTGTCATCAAACTTTAGAAAATCCGCCCAAAAATTATATAAATTACAAAAAAAAAAAGAACATGGTGCGCCGGTTTTCGGAGCCCCTATATCTTGGGCATGAATCCTTCCCTCAGACATGGGATACACCAGTATACACTGTATCATCCTGCTAAGTGACAATGACAGAACAATGGGCGCTTCACACAGACACATCCAGCCAAGCTGAAGGCAGAGAACAACAGACGATCCTATGAAATGACAGCCGGGAGGAGATGACAAGCTTCTGACTGCCTCATGTTACGGCCAGGTGACTTCGCCTCTGCATCCAGGTAGTCAAATTAGTTCCACTAACAGGCAAGAAGCGTCTAAGAGACATAGACACCATTAAGATAAGAGGCCTGTTGTGTCTGGGACAAAGGGGAGAGGGGTGAGGGAAGGCGATACATGGCGCACAGTCTGCGGTCAGCTCACACTTATCATATCATGTACCGGCGCATCGAAGAGAAGGCTACACAGCCCAGAATACAGATCCATCAGCGTCTCAAAAAAAGGGGAAAAAATTCAAAAAAGTGTGATAATAAGATTCAAGTACGGGCTGATATAGCAGAGCTGAATTTGTGATGCAGGAACGAAAGTTCATAAAAACCACTAACACTAGGTGTGAACATTGTGCGTGGGGGTCCTTCAGGCCTTGTGGCTCAGTGGTTAGCACTGCTGCCTTGCAGTCCTAGGTTCAAGTCTAACCGTAGGGCAACATCTGCACGGACTTTAACCCCTTCCCACTCCAGGTTATTAACCCTTTAAATGCCGCTGTCAATTCTGCAATAGGAGGGGGCGAGGCAGGGGCGGAGCTAAGCACCAATGCTTAGCTCCGCCCCGCCCAGCCCCTCCCATTGCAAATAGTCGCAAATCATTTTTTTCTGTGGCCGTATTAAGACTTCAAACATTTTTCTTTTTTCATTGTTTTTTGTAAAGCAAATAGGCAAAATGAGCTATTTTCACCATATTTGTATTTTTTTACAGCTCTCACTGCGCAGTTTAATAATATACTAACCTTTGTACTTGGGTCACTATGAACACAGTGATACCAAATTTAGGGCGCATTCACACGACCGTATATCGGCTGGGTTTTCATGCTGGCCGATATACGGCGTCTCTCTCTGCAGGGGTGGAGGCTGGGAAGAGCCGGGGGCAGTGCTCTGAGCTCCCGCCCTCTCTCTGCCTCCTCTCTGCCCACTCTGCACTATTTTTAATGAGGAGAGGCGGGACAGGGGCGGAGCTAATTCCTGGCACTTAGTCCCACCCTCGCCACGCCTCCTCTCATTGCAAATAGTGCAGAGGGGGTGGAGAGGGGGCGGAGAGGGAGCAGAGAGGGGGAGGGAGCTCAGAGCACTGCTCCTGGCTCTTCCAGCCTCCACCCCCTGCAGAGAGAGACGCCGTATATTGGCTGGCGGCCGATATACAGTCGTCTGAAAGCGCCCTTAGGGCGCCCACCCACTGGCATTTGTGATTTTCGTGCGTGAAAAACACTGCGTTTTTTGCCGCGTTTTCGCGGCTTTTCCATTCATTTCCATTGACTTTCATGGGTGCATTAGGAGAAAAATAAGGACACATATGCAACTGACAGTTCCTATGTTAAAAAACGCAACGCAAAAAAAAAACGCCAGTGGACAGGAGTACATTCAATTCTAATCGCTCTTGAGAAAAAACGCAAAACGCAAAGAAAAAAAAATGGCCAGTGGGTGGGCGCCCTTATGGTGAGTTATTTTTAAGATACTAAGGCCGTTTTCAAACAGTGGAGAAAATCTTGCAAAATTTCTTTTGATCGGGGTCATATTATCTTCGTCCTGTGTTTGGGCATCACCCATTGTTTTCAATGGGGCCAGCACGCCACCAGACAGAATGCGAGGAGCACTCGAGTGCGATGCCAGGTTTACCTTTTAAACACAATGGGGCCCACTCTGCGGTCCTGCAGGATCACGACTTTCCTGAAGTGATGTGAGGCAGTATTAACACAAAAGCACTTGGCATCCGCGGGAACATCGCACATTCGTGAGCACGGTGTTAGACTGAATATTATGGCCTGATATTGCCCGTGTGATATTAGCCTAAGGTGGTAATGATGGGGTTTTGAGCTCTTTTAAAACTTTTTTTTCACTTTTGTCCTATTAGGGGACTTGAAATTCACCACTTTTGATTGTTCCTATAATACACTGCTATACTTCAGTATAGCAGTGTATTAGAAAGCCTATGAAGCTCTGCCAGAGGTTGAGCCTCTTAGGCCTCATGTCCACGGGGAAAATCAGGCCCGCTACGGATTCTCCATGTAGAATCGGTAGCGGGTCCCTCCTGCCCCGCGGACATGAGGCATAAAAATAAGAATAAACTTACCTCTCGCCCGCTCCGGATCTTCCCTTCGCCGCGGCGTCATCTTCTCTCCGTCGCGGCCGGATCTTCTTTCTTCGGCTCAGCGGATGCGCAGGGCACGTCGGAGATCTGGCCGCGATGGAGAGAAGATGAAGCCGCGACGAAGGGAAGATCCGGAGCAGGTGAGTAAATTCCGATTTTGGTCTCCCGCGGATCCGGACGGCTTCCATAGGCTTCAATAGAAGCCCGCGGGAGACCCGCACGAAAATGGAGCATGGTCCAGATCTTTTCATGCTCCATTTAAAAAAAAAATCACTTTTATTGACCATCCGCGGGTATTTATCTACCCCGCGGGTGGTCAATGCATCCCTGTGGGATGCGGATCCGCGGGCAGGAGAAGAGTTAAAATCCGCTGCGGATTTTAATTCTTCTTTTGCCCGTGGACATGAGGCCTTAGGCCACCAAACCTGGCAGGCCTGGAAGCCATCTTTAAGCCTCTGGGTGCACATCATAGGCGTCCAATGGGTGACAGAGGGAATCCTATCCATCTGTCAGCCCTTCACATGCTGCATTCGCATTGACTGTGGCATGTAAAGTGTTAAACAGTGGGGATCTGAGGTAACCCTGGTTCCCGCTAATAGAGCAGGTGCCAGGCTATCATCTGACAGCCAAGCACCTGCTTCCGCTGTCCTGGGGAACCGACGCTAGGCTTCTGATGCAAAAGGTGATTGCATGAGAATAAAACCCCTTAATAAAGTTTCGATAAGGGGTTAAAGCAGCCGTCCCAGCATGGCAGCATATAATAAAGCATTATTACCCACACCCCCTCACATGGGCGCTATGTTGCAGAAGATGGTGGGGCTCTTCTGTACCCCTGCAGGGGGCCCGCTAGGGTAGTAACATGGCCCTCCACAGGGGGCACCGTTCTGGTGACTGTCATGCTCAAACAAAGAAAAAAGAAAGGCTAAAAATCAGCCTGCGCACAAGTGAAACACCAGACGGACCTTCGGGTTCCTGTGGCCAAGCAAAGCAAAAGTTCCCCTTAAAGCGGGCGAGCCGACGTTCCACGCTGCTGCCCCCCTGACACCGGTTAATATCATTAACTCTGTCTGAATCTGAACTCGTGAACTGCGCCTGAACTTAAAAGAGCCCCGCCTCAAAAAGAGGCAAAAACCCCTTTTCACAGCAGTTTACGGCCTCGCATGACAAGCGCTGTCATTTCTGGCGCGCTGCCCGCTCCCTAAGTGTGGTAAATGATGTAGTGTAATTCGACGAGCGCTGCGGCACCATCCATCATGCAGGTCTCTGCTTCCCAGATGGGAGGAAAGAGACTGCGATAAAGTCTGCGGCGCTGGCCGCTCCGTCCTCGCACTCTATTTGTTTAAACAGGTTGGGTTTTGAATGGAATCCCCTTCCGCGTGTGAGAGGATTATTCCTGCCACATAGAAACCGCCAGATGTAGACTTGAAAGCCGTAACTCCTGTGCTGCTGGAGCGCCGCGGCCGCACCTTCTAATTGTGTTCGCCTCTGTTCATTTATGGGCTCACTTATGTGGGCTGGATGCCACCGTGTCCGAACTTCTGCCTCGTTATCTCTCGTAAAAGCCGTGAGATATCTGCAGTGGCGACGAGCCGCTTACAACGGAGACGTGACCTGCGATATTACTGACGGTGATGGCTGCCAACCCCGCAGTTAGGGGGCTTTAGACCTCTCATTTTTCGAGCGGTGGTTTCGTGTCGACTAGCCGCAGATTTTGGGGCGAAGAGAACTTTTGTTTATTTATTTATTAAAGCAGCGAGAGGAAAAAAACCAAATCGGCCCGCGTTTATTACCCCGGCTGCAGAGGAAGGGGTCGGAGGCAGATCTGGGGACCCCACAGGCCTGTCGGGCATCTTCCTCATCTATAATGCAGATTGTCCGGCTGGCACACAGGCGCAGTACAGATTGTCCGCGCCGTCACTAGGCAGTGATGATTACGGAGGGCCGCCGGTCAGTCGGCTGCCAGGGACCTAACAATAGAGCTGCGCTGATTTATCCTCCATGAGCGCAACATTGAATGGATTCTCACTCCTGGGCAGGAAAAACCGCGTCTCTATTGCATCCTGTGGGCGGGATTGGCTGCGGAGTTCAGAATCGGACAACCGCTCCAGATTCCGCAAGGCAAATTTGCCGGTGTGCAGGCGGCCTGGAGGCTTTGTTTTTTAAAGAGTTAATCACACAACATGAATGAAACGATACATTTTTTTATGTGGGTCGGTACGACTGTGGAAAAACTATATTTTTTAAAGTTTTTTCACTATTACACAATAAAAAAAAACGTTAGGAGTTTAAATATATATATATACACTCATTATCAGTAACATCCCTCCCCTAGAAGGAGTATATATATACACTCATTGTCAGTAACATCCCCCCCCTAGAAGGAGTATATATATATACACTCATTGTCAGTAACATCTCTCCCCTAGAAGGAGTATATATATATACACTCATTGTCAGTAACATCCCCCCCTAGAAGGAGTATATATATATATATATACACTAATTGTCAGTAACATCCCTCCCCTAGGAGGAGTATATATATATACACACATTGTCAGTAACATCCCTCCCCTAGAAGGAGTATAAATATATATATATATATATATATATATATATATATACACTGATTGTCAGTAACATCCCTCCCCTAGAAGGAGTATATATATATATACACTCATTGTCAGTAACATCCCTCCCCTAGAAGGAGTATATATATATATATATATATATATATATATATATATATATATATATATATATATATATACACTCATTGTCAGCAACATCCCTCCCCTAGAAGGAGTATATATATATATATATATATATATATATATATACATACACTCATTGTTAGTAACATCCCTCCCCTAGAAGAAGTATATATATATAGACTCATTGTCAGTAACATCCCTCCCCTAGAAGAAGTATATATATATAGACTCATTGTCAGTAACATCCCTCCCCTAGCAGGAGTATATATATATATATATATATATATATATAATATATACACTGATTGTCAGTAACATCCCTCCCCTAGAAGGAGTGTATATATATATATATAGATATACACACTGATTGTCAGTAACATCCCTCCCCTAGAAGGAGTATATATATATATACACTGATTGTCAGTAACATCCCTCCCCTAGAAGGAGTATATATATATATATATACACTCATTGTCAGTAACATCCCTTCCCTAGAAGGAGTATATATATATATATAATATATACACTCATTGTCAGTAACATCCCTCCCCTAGAAGGAGTATATATATATATATATATATAGATATACACACTCATTGTCAGTAACATCCCTCCCCTAGAAGGAGTATATATATATATACACTGATTGTCAGTAACATCCCTCCCCTAGAAGGAGTATATATACACACTGATTGTCAGTAACATCCCCCCCCCTAGAAGGAGTATATATATACACGCATTGTCAGTAACATCCCCCCCTAGAAGGAGTATATATATATACACACTCATTGTCAGTAACATACCTCCCCTAGAAGGAGTGTATATATATATACACACTCATTGTCAGTAACATCCCTCCCCTAGAAGGAGTATATTTATATACACTGATTGTCAGTAACATCCCTCCCCTAGAAGGAGTATATATATATACACTCATTGTCAGTAACATCCCCACCTAGAAGGAGTTTATATATATACAGTCATTGTCAGTAACATCCCCACCTAGAAGGAGTATATATATACACACACTCATTGTCAGTAACATCCCCCCCTAGAAGGAGTATATATATATATACACTCATTGTCAGTAACATCCCCCCCCTAGAAGGAGTATATATATATACACACTCATTGTCAGTAACATCCCCCCTAGAAGGAGTATATATATATATATATATATATACACTCATTGTCAGTAACATCCCCCCCTAGAAGGAGTATATATATATATACACTCATTGTCAGTAACATCCCTCTTATTTTACAATTTCAGAGCAAAAGGATCATTTATTGTGGAGATCTGACCCCTTGTAGGGAGGCTCTAGTACCCGGTTGTACCACCTCTAGCTTAGAAACAAGATGTGATACACATGGGCATGGAGGCTCTAATACTCTTTTTTAACACCTCTACTTTGCATACAAGTTGTGTGTGATACTGGTGGATATGGAGGCTCTATATTACCTAGTTGTACAGCCTCTAGCTTGGATACAAGATGTGATATGGGCAGGCATGGAGGCTCTAGTACCCTGCTGTACCGCCTCTAGCTTGGATACAAGATGTGAAATGGATGGGCATGGAGGCTCTAGTACCCTGCTGTACCACCTCTAGCTTGGATACAAGATGTGAAATGGATGGGCATGGAGGCTCTAGTACCCTGCTGTACCACCTCTAGCTTGGATACAAGATGTGAAATGGATGGGCATGGAGGCTCTAGTACCCTGTTGTACCACCTCCTGCTTGGATACAAGATGGTATTCGGATGGCATTCAGGCTCTAGTACCCTGTTGTACTGCCTCTAGCTTGGATACTAGATTTGATACAGGTGGGCATGGAGGCTCTAGTGCCCTGTTGTACCACCTCTACTTTGGATACAAGATGTGATGCTGGTGGATATGGAGGCTCTAGTACCCTGCTGTACCACCTCTGGCTTGGATACAAGATGTGATACGGTGGGCATAGAGGCTCTAGTACCCTGTTGTACAGCCTCTAGCTTGGATACAAGATGTGATATGAGCGGGCATGGAGGCTCTAGTACCCTGCTATACCACCTCTAGCTTGGATACAAGATGTGAAATGTATGGGCATGGAGGCTCTAGTACCCTGCTGTACCACCTCCTGCTTGGATACAAGATGGTATTCGGATGGCATGGAGGCTCTAGTACCCTGTTGTACTGCCTCTAGCTTGGATATAAGATGTGTTACAGATGGGCATGGTGGCTCTAGTACCCTGTTGTACCGCCTCTAGCTTGGATACTAGATTTGATACAGGTGGGCATGGTGGCTCTAGTACCCTGTTGTACCGCCTCTAGCTTGGATACTAGATTTGATACTGGTGGGCATGGAGGCTCTAGTACCCTGTTGTACCGCCTCTAGCTTGGATACTAGATTTGATACAGGTGGGCATGGAGGCTCTAGTACCCTGTTGTACCACCTCTACTTTGGATACAAGATGTGATGCTGGTGGATATGGAGGCTCTAGTACCCTGCTGTACCACCTCTAGCTTGGATACAAGATGTGATACGGTGGGCATAGAGGCTCTAGTACCCTGTTGTACAGCCTCTAGCTTGGATACAAGATGTGATATGAGCGGGCATGGAGGCTCTAGTACCCTGCTATACCACCTCTAGCTTGGATACAAGATGTGAAATGGATGGGCATGGAGGCTCTAGTACCCTGCTGTACCACCTCTAGCTTGGATACAAGATGTGATACAGGTGGGAATAGAGGCTCTAGCACCCTGTTGTACCGCCTCTAGCTGGGATGCAAGATGTGATACGGGCGAGCATGTAGGCTCTGGTACCCTGCTGTACCACTACTAGCTTGGATACAAGATGTGATACAGGAGGGCATGGGGGCTCTAGTACTCTGTTGTAACACCTCTACTTTGGATACAAGATGTGATACTGGTGGATATGGGTGCTCTATTACCCTGTTGTACCACCTCTAGCTTGGATACAAGATGTGAGACAGGCAGGCATGATGGCTCTAGTAGCCTGTTGTACCACCTCTAGCTTGGATACAAGATGGTATATGGAGGGCATGGAGGCTCTAGTACCCTGTTGTACCACCTTTAGTTTGGATACAAGATGTGATACAGCCGGGCATGGAGGCTCTAGTACCCTGTTGTACCACCTCTAGCTTAGAAACAAGATGTGATACACATGGGCATGGAGGCTCTAATACTCTTTTTTAACACCTCTACTTTGCATACAAGTTGTGTGTGATAATGGTGGATATGGAGGCTCTATATTACCTAGTTGTACAGCCTCTAGCTTGGATACAAGATGTGATATGGGCAGGCATGGAGGCTCTAGTACCCTGCTGTACCACCTCTAGCTTGGATACAAGATGTGAAATGGATGGGCATGGAGGCTCTAGTACCCTGCTGTACCACCTCTAGCTTGGATACAAGATGTGAAATGGATGGGCATGGAGGCTCTAGTACCCTGTTGTACCACCTCCTGCTTGGATACAAGATAGTATTCGGATGGCATTCAGGCTCTAGTACCCTGTTGTACTGCCTCTAGCTTGGATACTAGATTTGATACAGGTGGGCATGGAGGCTCTAGTACCCTGTTGTACCACCTCTACTTTGGATACAAGATGTGATGCTGGTGGATATGGAGGCTCTATTACCCTGTTGTACCACCTCTAGCTTGGATACAAGATGTGATACAGGTGGGCATAGAAGCTCTAGTACCCTGTTGTACCGCCTCTAGCTGGGATGCAAGATGTGATACGGGCAGGCATGTAGGCTCTGGTACCCTGCTGTACCACTACTAGCTTGGATACAAGATGTGATACAGGAGGGCATGGGGGCTCTAGTACTCTGTTGTAACACCTCTACTTTGGATACAAGATGTGATACTGGTGGATATGGTGGCTCTATTACCCTGTTGTACCACCTCTAGCTTGGATACAAGATGTGATACGGTGGGCATAGAGGCTCTAGTACCCTGTTGTACAGCCTCTAGCTTGGATACAAGATGTGATATGAGCGGGCATGGAGGCTCTAGTACCCTGCTATACCACCTCTAGCTTGGATACAAGATGTGAAATGGATGGGCATGGAGGCTCTAGTACCCTGCTGTACCACCTCCTGCTTGGATACAAGATGGTATTCGGATGGCATGGAGGCTCTAGTACCCTGTTGTACTGCCTCTAGCTTGGATATAAGATGTGTTACAGATGGGCATGGTGGCTCTAGTACCCTGTTGTACCGCCTCTAGCTTGGATACTAGATTTGATACAGGTGGGCATGGAGGCTCTAGTACCCTGTTGTACCACCTCTACTTTGGATACAAGATGTGATGCTGGTGGATATGGAGGCTCTAGTACCCTGTTGTACCACCTCTAGCTTGGATACAAGATGTGATACAGGTGGGAATAGAGGCTCTAGCACCCTGTTGTACCGCCTCTAGCTGGGATGCAAGATGTGATACGGGCGAGCATGTAGGCTCTGGTACCCTGCTGTACCACTACTAGCTTGGATACAAGATGTGATACAGGAGGGCATGGGGGCTCTAGTACTCTGTTGTAACACCTCTACTTTGGATACAAGATGTGATACTGGTGGATATGGGGGCTCTATTACCCTGTTGTACCACCTCTAGCTTGGATACAAGATGTGAGACAGGCAGGCATGATGGCTCTAGTAGCCTGTTGTACCACCTCTAGCTTGGATACAAGATGGTATATGGAGGGCATGGAGGCTCTAGTACCCTGTTGTACCACCTTTAGTTTGGATACAAGATGTGATACAGCCGGGCATGGAGGCTCTAGTACCCTGTTGTACCGCCTTTAGTTTGGATGCAAGATGTGATACAGCCGGGCATGGAGGCTCTAGTACCCTGTTGTACCACCTTTAGTTTGGATACAAGATGTGATACAGCCGGGCATGGAGGCTCTAGTGCCCTGTTGTACCGCCTCTAGCTTGGATGCAAGATGTGATACAGGAGGGCATAGAGGCTCTAGTACCCTGTTGTACTGGCTCTAGCTTGGACGCAAGATGTGATATGGGGGGCATGGAAGCTCCAGTACCCTGTTGTACCACCTCCTGATTGGATACAAGATGGTATACAGAGGGTAAGGAGGCTCTAGTACCTTGTTGTACTGCCATTAGCTTGGATACAAGATGGTATTCGGATGGCATTGAGGCTTTAGTACCCTGTTGTACCACCTCTAGCTTGGATACAAGATGTGATACAGGTGGGCATGGAGGCTCTAGCACCCTGTTGTACCGCCTCTAGCTGGGATGCAAGCTGTGATACGGGCAGGCATGGAGGCTCTAGTACCCTGTTGTACCACCACTAGCTTGGATACAAGATGTGATACAGGTGGGCATGGAGGCTCTAGTACTCTGTTGTACTGTCTCTAGCTTGGATACAAGATGTGATACTGGTGGATATGGAGGCTCTATTACCCTGTTGTACAACCTCTAGGTTGGATGCAAGATGTGAGACAAGCAGGCATGAAGGCTCTAGTACCCTGTTGTACCGCCTATAGCTTGGATACAAGATGTGATACAGGTGGGCATGGAGGCTATAGCACCCTGTTGTACCGCCTCTAGCTGTGATGCAAGATGTGATACGGGCAGGCATGGAGGCTCTAGTACCCTGTTGTACCGCCTCTAGCTTGGATGCAAGATGTGATACGGGTGGGCATGGAGGCTCTGGTACCCTGTTGTACTGGCTCTAGCTTGGATACAAGATGTGATATGGGGGGCATGTAGGCTCTAGTACCCTGTTGTACCACCTCCTGCTTGGATACAAGATGGTATATGGAGGGCATGGAGGCTCTAGTACCCTGTTGTACTGCCTCTAGCTTGGATACAAGATAGTATTCGGATGCATTGAGGCTCTAGTACCCTGTTGTACCACCTCTAGCTTGGATACAAGATGTGATACAGGAGGGCATGGAGGCTCTAGTACCCTGTTGTACTGCATCTAGCTTGGATACAAGATGTGATACAGGAGGGCATGGAGGCTCTAGCACCCTGTTGTACCGCCTCTAGCTGGGATGCAAGATGTGATACGGGCAGGCATGGAGGCTCTAGTACCCTGTTGTACTGCCTCAAGCTTGCATAAAAGATGTGATACAGGAGGGCATGGAGGCTCTAGCACCCTGTTATACCGCCTCTAGCTGGGATGCAAGATGTGATATGGGTGGGCATGAAGGCTCTAGTACCCTGTTGTACCACCTCTAGCTTGAATAAAAGATGTGATACAGGAGGGCATGGAGGCTCTAGTACCCTGTTGTACTGCCTCTAGCTTCGATACAAGATGTGATATAGGGGCATTAAGGCTCTAGTACCCTGTAGTACCACCTCTAGCTTGGATACAAGATGGTATACGAAGGGCATGGAGGCTCTAGTCCCCTTTTGTACTGCCTCTAGCTTGGATACAAGATGGTATACGGATGGCATGGAGCCTCTAGTGCCCTGTTGTACTGTCTCTAGCTTGGATACAAGATGTTATACAGGAGGGCATTAAGGCTCTAATACTGTGTGTAACACCTCTACTTTGGATACAAGATGTGATACTGGTGGATTTGGAGTCTCTATTACCCTGTTGTACTGCTGCTAGCTTGGATACAAGATGTGATACGGGTGGGCATGGAGGCTCTAGTACCCTGTTGTACCACCTCTAGCTTGGATACAAGATGTGATACGGGTGGGCATGGAGGCTCTAGTACCCTGTTGTACCACCTCTAGCTTGGATACAAGATGTGATACGGGGGGCATGGAGGCTCTAGTACCCTGTTGTACCACCTCTACTTTGGATACAAGATGTGATACAAGGGGCATGGAGGCTCTAGTACCCTAATAGTATGGGTGAGAAAAGATAGGGCAGGGCTGTTTTATTCAAACTCGCATGCCATGGCACGGAGATGAATACTCCAAGAAAAAAAATGTTCATAGGCAACTATACTCCGTAGCAGTGAAGGAACCCTTAGGAAGTAAGCCTACATACATTTGCAGGAATTGCCTTCCACTAAGGACTTGAGTTCAGTTAATGTAGCGGGAAGGGGTTAAGGACCGATGCCACACATGCTTTTTTTTCTTGAAAAAAACATAATTTCTAGTGATTTTGACGCTGACGTCTTTTTTAAAACGTTTCTAAAAAGCCCTAAGAACAGTGGGAGAAATTCAAAAAAGTACTTATGCTAGATATCTGGTGTACAAAAGTCACAAAACTTGCAACTTTGTGTCATTTTCTGTTGCCCTTGCCACTTTTGTAAAAAGTCTGCAGGGTTAGTCTGAGGGGGCGGGGCTGACCATGTCTGCTTGCATTTACTTCAGTTTATATGTTTTGCACTAGTCGGCAGTCTGCCTGTATTTTGCTAGTGAGCAAATGCTGTACCAGAACCAAGCACAGTATATAGATACAGCACCAGAACCAAGGTCATAAAATAAATACAGCACCAAAACCAAGTTCAATACATAGATGCAATACCAGAGCCAAGCACAGCACATAAATACAGCACCAGGATAAAGCTCAGTACATACATACAGCACAGGAACCAAGCTCAGTATACACATACAATAGCAGAACCAAGCTCAGCACATAGATGCAGCAACTTCATAAAATACATACAGTAGCAGATCAAAGCCACCGTGTTGCAGAAAAGGCTGATAAGAGCACCTGGGAACAGCAGAGGGGAGGAGACAGAGCCTGCTTGTTATATGTGGCTCGGACCAAGGCTGAAAGGAGTTCACATCTATTCCACACAGCGCCGAACCAGGAATAGGCTTTGTTTAGGTGAACAGAAATGAGTTCTTAACCCCTTAGTGACCAAGCCTGTTTGCTCCTTAATGACCAGGCCAAATGTTGGAAATCTGCCATGTGTCACTTTAACATAGAATAACTCCGTAAAGGTTCTGCATATCCCAGTGATTCTGACAATGTTTCTTCAATGTCAATGGGACTTTCTAATGTTAAAAACGCAACGCAACAAAAAACGCAGCGAATTCGCAGAGGGAAAAAAAACGCTAGTGGGTAGGCACCCCTAGGCGGTAAAAATAGTCTGATACAATTTGTGTATATTTATTAAAAGCACCAAAATTGGGAACATTTTGAAAAAATTGTCATTTTCAACTGCAATATGTGTGAACATGCCGTACAAAGTTTTGCTAAGATATAGATTTCCATCGGTTTCCTCTAATCTGGGCGCACATTGGAAAAACTTCAGGTTTTTTTAACCATTTAGGAGACACATACATTTAACATTACTTTTCAGCATTTTGAGGAACATTTTGTTTTCCTGCCCCAGCCAAGATTGTAAAGGCTCATAGGTGTCAGAATGATGGACACCCCTACATATGACCCTATTTTATAAACTACACCTATTAATGTACTGAGGGAGGTCAGGAGGATTTTAACCCCGCAGTTTCTTTTCAGGATTTAATGCAATTTTGATGAGAAAAAAATAAAATTTCAGATTTTTGCCAATATTTTACTTAAAAAACATATTTTTTTCTATAGTGCACATGAAAATGAGGATTTGCACCCAAAATGGATCCCCCATTTGTCAGAAACATTCCCATTGTGGCCCTAATCTTATGTCTGGATGCACAACGGGGCCCAAAAGGAAAGGAGCAGCCGGTGGCTTTCAGAACAGACATTTTGCTTGAAGGTGATTTAGGCCCCATTGCCCACTTGTAGAGCCCTTGAGGGGCCAAAAGGACAGAGAACCCCACAAATGACCCCATTTTGAAAACCAGACCCCTTAACGCATTCATCTAGGGGTGTACTGAGAATTTTGACCCCACAGTTTTTGAATGAATCTGAACAAAGCAGAAGGAAAAAAATTAAGATTTAATTTTTTTTTCCAATTGTGTCATTTAAAACAGTTTTTTCGTACAGTGTACACAGGAATGAAGACGGTCACCCCAAAATGGATCCCCCTGTTTGTCCTGTGTTCAGAAACATACCCATTGTGGCCCCAATAGTATGTCCGTATGCACAACGGGGCCCAAAACTAAAGAAGCATTAAACTTCAACTGTGTTTTAACTTTTACATAATCGCCATTGGATAACAGCGATCACATGACCAGGGTCCGCTCACTGCAGCCCTCGGTCACTGCTCCGGGCTCTCCGCTACCTTTAGTAGCCAGGTAGAAGGAGACTTTAATTTTCCCGGGCCCTTCACAGCTTCTGCGCTTGCATCCACAATTTTGCAGATGGGCAGATGATCAGCGTATAAAGATCCCGTCAGGGGACATCGCCGGAGGCCTTAGGTAAGTAATTTCACCTCCTCTCAGGGATCAGATGCATGACGGGAGGTGAACTGTTAACTTTTACATGATCACTGTTTTCATTGGAAAACAATTGATCACGTGACCAGAGGCCGCGTACTGCGGCCCTCCCTGAAATCTCCAGGCTCTTGGCTATGTTTGGTAGCCAGGAGCAGAGAGATTTTAAATGAACCTGGCAATCCGCGGCTTTTGCACATGCGTTCGCCACTTTGGCGGCGTGCACAGAAGCCGTGGTGAGGTCTGCGGATAAATCTAGGGGCCTTTGGTACGTAATTCCATCCTCTCTCAAGAATATGATCGTGAGGGGAGATGAAACCTAAACTTTTTTTTCTTTTTTAACATTTTTTTTTCTACTTTACATGATTGCTGTTATCCATTGGATAGCAGCGATCATGTGACCGGGAACCACATACAGTGGTCCCTGGTGACATCAGTCTACTCCAAGCTACACGTGTTAGCCAGGAGCAAGAGAGATTTTAAATTTCCCGGGCTATCCGATCCATCAGGGCAACTGAATCTTTAACTTTTATTTACCTTAAATTGACTTTCATATTGTCGCTGGCCGGTGATCATGTGACCGGGTAGGGGGGGTCCAACAGCCGGGATGACAGCTCCAGGTTGTCGGCTACATCCAGGAGCCAACAGCATGGAGCTGTCACATCCACAGCTTGCAGGGCTTTAATCCTTGCAGGAAGCATGTTTTTACGTCCCTGGAGATTGAAGCCCAGCAAGCCAGGACGTAAAACCACTGTGGGGTGGTCACTACGAGGTTGAGAGGTTGGTAACTTGTTCTTGATTGTACAGCCGGGAGCAGGGAAGCCTTTCTTCAGCCCACACAAGAGAAGGATCAACTTCAGACTTTGGCCTATGAGACAGCCTATGCTGGTATTTATAATGAGGCCGGATATGCTCATCTGTTAGATTCCATGGGCTGATTCTCCACGGCTACTTCACAACTCAAGAGGCGGCAGGTACACAGCGCTCCGGTGCAGCAAACAAGGAGCACCCAGCAATCACAGCTGCTTTTCTAAACACAGCAACTGTGCCACACACTATGGTGCCACCGGCACTTCTGCCTCCAACACTTCAGGCATGCCTCCCAACATACAAGGGACAAGTGTATTATACATTCCATAATACCGTAGTGGCCTTCAATGACCCCCTCACAGTAATAGGGACCCCTTTATTGGCCCCAATAGTAATAATGATCCCCATAGTGGCCCCAGTATTATAGTTCCTCCCGTTAGTGGCTCCAGTAATTGCAGTAATTACAGTGAGCCCCCATAGTCATGCCAGCAGTAGTAATAACCCCCCATAGTGACCTCCATAATAATACTGACCTCCATAGTGGCCCCAGTAGTAATTTTGATCCCCATAGTGGCCCCAATAGTAATAGTGTCCTCTATAGTGGCCCCAGTAGTAATATTGACCCTCATAGTGGCCTCAGTAATAACATTGACCCCATAGTGCCCCAGTAGTAATAGTGTCTCCACAGTGGCCCCAGTAGTAATAGTGAAACTCATTAGTAGCCCAAGTAGTAATATTGACCCCCATAGTGCACCTCCCACCACAGACATGCATCACACTCACTGGTAGTCCTGGCCCAGTGGCTTCTGTAATCAATGCAACCTCTCTGCCAGTGTCTGTGTGCAGGAATGCAGATGCCGGGTGAGAGGTCAGGGGTTGCACTAATTACAGCAGCTGCAGCCTCTGCCACTCGACCGGGGCTACCAGTGAGCTAAATGTTTGTCACCCAGGACGGCGGTACGGCGTCCCAAATCTGGGGCTATCCTCCAGAATCTGGGATGGTTGGGAGGTGTGCCACAGGCGCCCTCCCCCTGCACATACTATTCAATGTGACACACATACGTTTTAGTGATCGCACTTACTTTTGGTGGCAAACATACTTTTGAGAGCCATACATGCCTCTAGCGGTGCATATAATTTTAGGGAGCGTACATAATTTTGGGGGCGCACATACATTTCAGGCAGATTGGCACACATAGTTTAGGGAAAATGTGAAAACAGTTTTCAGGGAGGCACATTCTGTTGAGGAGGAGCATATACTCTTCCGTAGCTGCTCAGACTTTTCATAATGCATATACTTCTTTGGTTTGTGCACATTTTTCAGGGGAGCACATGGTTTTGGGGGTGCACATACTTTTCAAGAATTGGGTTATCAGCAATACACCTTTTTATAGAAGGAGTCTTTTTCTCCACCAGACAAGCAACTCTCCAGAAGACTCTGCCTGTGGCAATTGAAGAGGTGGGACGGCGGTCAACACTTAATGCCCCAGTAGGTCCTCGTGCCTGGCGGCGGTGGTGGGATGCACTGCTCGCTCTCGGGATTCTGCCTCCTGCACCTAGAACCTCCTCAGATATACAATAATAGAAGGAAATGCTTCATTGTCGTACTCGAGGAATAAGATGACACTGTAGTCTGCTGTACTTACTGCTCACTTCAAGAAAGACGGCAGCGAAGAAGATTTCCCAAGGATGGACGTGATGAGCCACCTTGTGTCTGCTGCACATACTGCACGGATCTTCTGAGATATCGCTGCCATGGGGGAATATCACAATGATAACCAAGGACTGCTGACGGTTATAATGAGCGCTGACCCCGGAGGAGGATGCTAATTACTGAGGGCAATGTTATAAATGCTACTAGGGGTAAATTGTGATGCTGCAGAGATACTTATTACATGACTGCTGGGGATTATGGCTCATTCCTAATGTGTATTATGCAGCTAGGTATACACTATGTTGATAGATGGGATGCACATAGAAGGTGATGAAATTGGATTTTATTCCCATTTTCCCATACAATGTTGGGCCGCCTTCGGCCTCAGTGACTGCAGTTACCCTCCATGGCCGCTTCCCACCAGATCCCCATAGATGTGTGGAGGGATTTGTCCCCATTCCTGAAGGAGCTTCAGATAGTATTGGGGGGGATGATGGCATGTTGGGCGCATGGATATGGTGTTCTAGTTTGTCCTGCTCAATGGAATTAAGATCTGGACCTGGGGTTGGCCAATGAAGTCTGCAGACGTTCTGCTCCTCCCCACTACGCGCCGTATGACATGGTGCTCATCATGTTGATGGAGACATGGAGCTGTACCAGAGTATTACCACAGGGGAGGGGATGCCACATTGTCCAGGATGTCTCTGTACCCATTGGTGCTGTAGGTGGACTTCACTATAACCAATGGTCCTCGTCCTTCCAAGCAGAATTCCCCCCCCACCCCACCATAACAGAACCTCTGAAACTCCGAACTTCACTGTTGGGATGTTGCGTCATGTAGAAACCGCAACAGTTTCTTCAACCCACTTACAGTCCGTCGCTCCAAGCCCCATCGCAGGCACCACTGCGCATTCATTGCTGTGATGTTGTGTGCAGCTGCTTGCCCATGGTAACTCTTTACATACCGCTCCCTTTTTATCACTGTGTAGTAAACAGGTTCCAATTGGTCATCCAGTTTGACTTTCAGCCTCTCGGCTCTCACCAGGACACGATCACTTGGCGTTAGTGTAGCGGTTGGTGGTGCAACGCAGATATAGGATGGCGAGATTGTGACAGACGGAGAAAACATTTCTTCTCTCTATAAAAATAACTTTACTAAACCAGTATAAATAACATCTCACGCTATTGGAGGGTACGGATAAGTCAGTGATGCTTCGTAACTCGTGGCTTCAACTCTTAATGCCCATTTACACGGAGCGATGATTGCTCAAAAATCGCTCAAATAACAGTTTTGAGTGATCATCTGTGCATAACTCTAAGAAGCCAATTAGCTACTTAAGAGTTATGCAGGGATACCTCGATAGCTCCGATAGCTCAGAGAACAATACAGCTTTTTTGAATATGCTAACAGCTGCATTGTTCTCGGTGCTTTCAGCTGGTGTCCCACTGACAACTGCCATCAGGATACCAGCTGAAGGAATGCTATCAGAGCCACCCGCTGAGAAAATCAGCGGGTGGTGCTGATAAGGCTTATCTCTAATTTCTAACTGGAAGTCACACTTCCAATATGTCTCATTCTTGGTGCAGTGGCCAGTACAAGCTTTCCTGGCTTTCCTCCATTATGTCATACATGTCATGTCTTTTGTTGGTGCGCTGTGCAAAAGTGTCTAGTCATTCTGTTATATGTATTGCACAGCTTCAGTGTGTGATGGGTTAAGTGTTTGCAAAGCCTGCAGATTGCCTGTGAATGTATCAGTTTATGTCCTGTAACGTGGTATGAGTGAGAGTATAAATGTGAGTGTGTGAGAGTGGGAAGAGCTCCATGTCTTCTGGGTTCCTGATGAAGAGTGCCAGCTGCATGAGGGTACCTTTAACCCTCGTGTAGTGAAGAATGGAAGAGGAGGAGAGGTTCCCTGGATTGCCTGATCTAGCATGAGAGAGGAGTGAGCCCCAATTGGAGAGAGAGCGTGAGCAAACTGTGAGTGAGTTCTTCCCAAGGCCCAGTGCAGATGTACTCGTCTTTATTTCACACATCCGGCGCCCTGAAGTCCACTGGGTGGAGTTACACATCTTCAGTTGTTCACACATGGGCATCCTGAAGTCAGGGATCACTGTGTGGAGGTACTCTTACTCAAGTCTGTCTAAATGCCTGCCCTTGAAGCATTGTTTATTCTGCCATATCACATCCTGTATCCAAGCTAGATGCAGTACAACAGGGTACTAGAGCCTCCATGGCTGCCCATATCACATCTTGTATCAAAGCTAGATGCAGTACAACAGGGTACTAGAGCCTCCATGCCTGCCCGTATCACATCTTGTATCCCAGCTAGAGGTGGTACAACAGGGTACTAGAACCTCCATGCCTGCCCATATCACATCCTGTATCCAAGCTAGATGCAGTACAACAGGGTACTAGAGCCTCCATGGCTGCCCGTATCACATCTTGTATCAAAGCTAGAGGTGGTACAACAGGGTACTAGAACCTCCATGCCTGCCCATATCACATCCTGTATCCAAGCTAGATGCAGTACAACAGGGTACTAGAGCCTCCATGCCTGCCCGTATCACATCTTGTATCCCAGCTAGAGGCAGTACAACAGGGTACTAGAGCCTCCATGCCTGTTGGAGTTTTATTCAAGTGAAGTTGTTCCAGGCCCTGACAGTTCCCAGGGACCTGAGGTATGTTATATCTGTCTGCGGCTCATTTATTCCCTGCCAAAGGTCATTCCAGTGTGTAATGGAACAGTGATATCACCCATGAGAATACCTATCCCTGTTCTACCGTTTATTGGGCATCCCCATGCCGGAGGTATCCGGAAGAGGCCCAGCGCTGCCATAGCCTTGGCTACATGCGTCCCTCCAGGAGGGAGCATGGTAAGTGCTGCCGTGACAAGCCAGCATCTTACCCTCCCCACTTCTCCACGTATGCCCTGTGTCCAGGGTCACCCTACAGGACGCTGCATTGGACCGGCAAGCACTTCAAAACATGCTATCATCGAGGCATCTCAGTTGTCGGGCTTCATGCTGTCATCATCATTACACGATCATGGCGGTCTTACGCATCGCAGATGTAAAACATCTGCACGTACTATCTCTTTCATATAGCTTTACTTTTGGAACTCTCTGGACTAGCAGACTCGCTTAACCACAGATGCAAGATATGGCATATAAACACTGCACAGAATGCGGTACACCATTTCCGTCAACCATAATGTCTCCTCACCCAAAACACCTCCGTAAAGTGCCTTGCCACCCCATTTTGCATGATACACATGATATCATTTCATGTATGAGCCCTGTTAACCGGCTCACTAATTTAAGGTTGCATGCAGGATCCTGCAGTGGAATCCGACCCGTTCCCCGGCCTATTGGTGGTAGTGTGGACCATCTTATTGTAGGCCAAGAGCAACTCAGGAATGTATCCTGGCCACCTGCTCTTTTAGTCATTTTCAAGAGTTCACAGCATTTGCAATACGGTGCGACTGAATGATATACTAATGGTAAGATGGAACATTGCCTCTACAGCACCCCCTATTGGAAGGCAGCATTCCTGCAAGTCAATGTTAGACTTTTTAACAAGCCTTGTACCAATGATTGGGAATATGAGCCAAAGCCAGAGTCTTACCCAGAGGCAAAATAACCATGCACAGACAGACTGTAAGGCTGGGTTCACACACACCGGAATCCCGGCGGAATTCTCGCACTTTGGCCGCAGCAAAAAACAGCGAGATTTCCGTTGGGAGAAGCCCTGCTTCAAAACCCGCAGCACTTAGAAATCTCGTCCACATGGCTGGCTAATCCTGGGATTAGTGGCCGCAGGCGGATTCGCCACGGCAAAATTCCGGACGGAATTTCGGCGGCAAGTCCACCCAGTGTGAACCCAGCCTTACAAGTTTTTTCCCCCCCTCATCAGTGAGCAGTAGGTTGTTGGCTTGGCAGGTGAGAGGCTTCAATGTGGGTCACTGTCCACTAGGTGGAGCTGTAGAGGCATCATTCCATCCTCCATTTGCATACAGTATTTCCCAGCACAGTATACATGGCCTTATAAGTCTCCTCACACCTTTTAGGAGCTCTCCTAAGGATAAACCATACCCTCTCCGACCCACATCATAGGCCTCCCACCCAGCTGAGCCAGCAATCTATTGCAGAGGAATGAGGGTCAAACACCCTGAGGCAATCCGTCTGTACAAGGTTATCTTTCTTCTGAAGGAGATTCTTTCTTTTGCTTATATTTCCAATCATTGTTGTTAAGGCTTTTTAAAAGGATAGATGGAATAAGGGGTCACAGCCAATCCGGAGGTGCTGGTGCTGATGGCTGCCCCCCAGTGGGAGGGGGGGGGGGTGCAGTGCGGCATCAGGTCCTGCCAGTGGCGGCTTGGCTGTCCCTCCTGTGTTCCTAAAACGCCTGTCAGGTGTAGAGGGGGCGCAGTGGGTGGTGGCCAAGCCTGCCAATCCTCCCACCCATCATGATAGTATTGCAGTAACAACTAAGCAAGTAAAAAGTACCACAAGTCCCAAAATGGGCGGAGCTGGGGCTGCAGAGACGGCTCCTACAAAAATAATGCGGGACTTAGGACTGATTCTGTCGGTGCCGGTCTCCAGCCTCAGCCCGCTGGAAAGTGTAATATTAAAAACAGGTCCTGGCCCAGCAAAAGGAAAGAAAGGTATGAGTGGTGTGATGGATATAACTGCCAGTGCTATCGCTGCCCCTGCTCCCGTGGTGGCTCTGGGAGCTTCGGATACCCCCAACCCCATGGGAGGTATGACATCAGCTGTACAGGAGGGTGAGACTTCTGGTAGTAGTCAGGGGATGGGCCAGGATCCAGTCACCCCTCCAGCGACGACAACACCTGGTAGAAGTTATGCCACAGCGCCTCCTGGAGGCCTTGAGGAGGGGGGAGATCTCGATGAATGTAGGGGGCAGAGTTGTGGATTTGCCTCTCTGGGTGGAGGGACATGGTCTTGCTGCCTTCCGAGAACAAAGGAGGGGAGACCGTCTGGTCCCTGCCGACAACCGGGCAGGACATTGGCCGTAGGAATGTGGCTCGTCTTCAGTGGAGAGGCAATGACGCGTGCCCATCCAGGAGTAAGGTGGTGGAGCTTCTGCTGAAGATGGGTTTCAGGGCAAATGACATCTATGCCCTGATCCATCCTTACGGCACGTCTGAGTTCGACATCAGCTTTGTTTGCCCAGATGGCCTTGAGCTCTTCTGGGGGAACTATGAGTTGATGAAGGACGAGCCCGGCTGGCGCGGTTTTGCTGGACAAGTGGTAACCTGCCTGACTGGAGTCAAGAGAGTGACCGTTTTGACCCGTAATGAGTCACTCTCTTGTTATGACATCATGACTTGGCTTAGTCGATATGGTGAGGTAGTGGATATGCCTAAAAAGAACAGAGATGAACACGGCATCTGGTCCGGAGCCTGGACATTCATGGTAAAACTTAAGCGTTCAGGGAACTCGGTGGCCCACATACCATCTGCAGCCTTCCTTGGCAGGGATCGTATCTTGGCCTTCTACCAGGGGTAGTCGAAGCTCTGTCACAAGTGCGGCGACCCCACACATTTGAGTGCGGCCTGTAATGTCATCAAATGCGCTCTGTGTGGTGAGGTAGGTCATCTTGCGGCATCTTTTGCGGAGATTAGGTGTCACCTGTGCGGTGACCTTGGTCACCCATTCAGTTGCTGTCCACGCTCTTTCGCCAATGCGGTCATGGCCCCAGCGGAGGACAGCTGTGAGGTTGCTTCTGCAGGGGAGGGGACCAGCAGAGGCGGTGGAGCCCAGGAGCCAAGGAAGAACAAACATGCTAGGGCAGCCAAGCTGAGGCGCCAAGAGAAGCGCGGAAGGGGCAGGGAGCTGGTGGAGACTCAGGTGGCAGGTGGGTCAATGCTGGCCCCTGCTCCAGATGCAAATCATGTGGCTGAGGCTCCAGGGGACAGGGAGCAGAACGAGGAGGTCAGGAGTATCCTATGGGAAGAGAATGCCACTTATTCAGATTCTTCCCACTATGAAAGTGTGGGTGAGCTCAAAGATGAGTGGCAAAAGAAAAAGCGCAAGCAGGGCACCAAGAAAGTAAAAAAAAAGGGAAGGGAGACCTTCACCCACAATGGGCCAGGTGCAGGAAGGCAATCAAAACTCTCCTCTTGTTGGGCTCTCCAACAGGTACCAAGCTCTCTCCTCCTCTTCAGAGGAGGGAGAGGTGTCAAGGGCAAGCATGAGTCCTACAGGGGGTGCTGGGCCTTCCTCTTGTGAGGGTCGGTGACCTCCAGGGGGAGGGCTGGCCTGGAGGCCAGTGGCAAGGAAGACAAGGTCAAGGAGCCCCTTGCCATGGACCTTTCAATGTCCAAGAAGCGTGGAAGGGGTCACCCTTAGATTCTGATGAGAAGAGGAGGGGGGGATGGGAAGAAGAAAGCCATCTAACTCAATCACCAGTGATGGTAGCACCCGCTCCGTTGACGCTGGCATCCATTAATGTTGACAGCATTAAGTCTGATATGGCTAGATTTGAGGCCTTTGATTTTCTCGGCTGCATTGAAGCCGACATTTTGTTTTTGCAAGATGCCAGGTTGCCAAATTTGGCAGCTGTGCATAAGGCAAGGAGGGAATGGAAGTCTGGTCCATCTTACTGGTCTCTTGCGGAGTGGCGGTCCTTTTTACTGCAGTGGTTGAAGGCCGACGGGTTATTGAGTTAGAAATAGGGAGTTGCCTGGTCCTGGATGTTCTCATGAAGGGACAAGAGCTGCGGCTAATCAACATCTACGGTCCCCAAACCAAGCGAGACCGCAAGGATCTCTTTATGAGGATCAAGCCGTAACTTTTAACCAGTTGGCAGGTGATCTTTGGGGGTGACTTTAATGCAGTCACTAGGACCCGTGACAGGGGAGGCTCCCTAGGTAAGCTGACTTATGATAGCGTCGCACTTAATAGCATAGCTAGTGAAGCTCACCTGGTGTTTGTCCACATCCGGCACACCCCAGGCCATGAGGGATTCACCTTTCATAGAGGCAGCAGCAGGTCTAGAATAGACAGGTTTTTGAAGGAGGAAGCCATCTCTCCACTAGTGTCCGTCCTTGAGGCGGAATTCTCAGACTACTGTCTACTATTGTTTTCTCTGAATGTTACAGAGACCCCACGGATGGGTAGAAGTTTGTGGAGATTGAATTTGGCCCTTCTGGAGGAAGCAGAGATAAGACGGTCCTTTTGAGGATTTTCTGCAGTGCCAGGTAACATTACTGGAAGTAGTAGTAAGTCAGAGTGGTGGGAGATGTTTAAGAGGAGGGCAACAAGGTTCTTTTGAGAGCTCTCCAACCTCAGATGCCTGGACAGGTACCACCTGTATCAGGGCCTAAGGAGTAAACTTGAACATCTCGTTTTAACTGGAGGTAGCCATGAGGAGATCTCCAGAGTGAAATCTTTGCTCAAGAAGTGCCAGTACGATAGACACACATCCTTGGTTTTTGAGAGGGATTTCGGGAAGTACTACTCACCCGACCCTTACAGAAACTGTAGGATGTCAGTGAGTAGAAAAAGGGGTCATTGTACTGATTGATAGTACAGGGTCCCTGAATTGATCCAGATCAGGGATTCTGGAAGTCATCAGATCCTACTACTCGCAACTCTGAGTACTATAAGAGCTTCAAGGACCTCTTGAATCCCCTCTTGATGGAGGTATTAAATGGCTGTCTTTCCTCGGGCACTCTGCTTAGGTTAATGAAGAAGTCAGCTTTGATCATTCTGTCAAAGGGTAAAGATTCGAGGCGTATTGAGAACTGGCGTCCAATACCGCTTCTCAATACGGATAGGAAAGTTCTGTCAAAAGTGCTGTTTAATCGGCTGGTCAAGTTTGCACCCTGTCTCCTTTCGGAGGCCCAGCATTGCTCTGTTTCAAGCCATAGCACCTTTAGTAGGTGGAACGCAAAGTGCGTTTCAAAATCATTATGGGTTGTTTCTCAACCCCTTCCCGCTCCAGGATGTACATTTACGTCCTGGAGCGTCGGGGTATGTATGCAGAGAGGTCGTGGGGTGACCTCTCTGCATACAGCGCAGGCATCAGCTGTTTACTACAGCTGACACGTGCAGGCAATAGCTGCAATCGGCATTTAAATCCCCTGAACGATGTTCAGGGGGCCTGTACGCCCCCCCCCTCCCCGTGGTGAGATCGGGGGAGCCGTGTAGGTGTCATGGCAGCCAGGGGCCTTCTGAAAGGCACCAGGGCTGCCTTAGCAGACTGCCTATCAAGCCATCCCCGTGGGGTGGCTTGATAGGCTGCTTGTCAGAATGCAGTATGACAATGCTATAGCATTACATCATACTGCAGGAGCGATCAAAGCATCGCATATTGTAGTCCCCCAGGGGGACTTAAAAGTAAAGTTAAAAAAAGAACAATAAAGTTTTTTCATTGTAAAAAAAAAGTAATAAACTTTTAAATCACCCCCCTTTTGCCATATTTAAAAAAATAAAATCTAAATGATAAAATAAAAATACATATTTGGTATCGTTGTGTCCGTAAAAGTCCGATCTATCAAAGTAGCACATTATTTACCCCCCACGGTGTACGTTGTCCGAAAAAAGAAATAAAAACCCCAGAAATGCACTTTTTCAGTCACACTGTCTTCTAGAAAAAACACAATTAAAAGCGATCAAAAAAATCGTACGTATTCTGTGTTAGTACTAACAGAAACTACAGAACATCCTGCAAAAAATGAGCTTCGCTCAACTACGTCGACAGAAAAATAAAAAAGTTATCGCGCGCAGAAGATGCAGCAGAAAATAATTGAAAAAGATCAAATGTCTGAAAAAAAAAAGAGTAGTATAGTAAAAACAAACTATTCAAGTTTGGTATTGTAGCAATCGTATGGACCCATGGAATAAGGTTATCATGTTGTTTTTGTTGCAGTTTGTGCGCCGTAGAAACAAGACGCACTGAAAGATGGCGGAATGTCAGGGTTTTTTTCATTTTATTCCACTTAGAATTTTTTTAAAGTTTTTCAGTACATTATATGGTACATTGAATAGCACCAGTGAAAAATACAACTGGACCCGCAAAAAACAACAAGCCCTCATACAGCGACGTCCATGGATGAATACAGGAGTTATGATTTTTTTAAAGGGGGGAGGAAAAAACGAAAATGGGGGGAAAAAAGGGCCGCGCCATGAAGGGGTTAAAGCACTGGGAAGTGCTAGCAGTAGAATAAGGTGACGTCACTGCATTAGGCCCACTGTCCATGGCTGTGAAGGAATATCACCAGCGATATTCCAGCACAGGGGACAAGGGGGGAGCACTGACAGGTCTCAGCGGTGACCCTATCTAACAGATAGGGTCACTGCAGAGAATCGCGGCACGACACGATTTAGATCCCGCGAGTGGAGAATCACTATGATTCTTCGCTTGTGGATGCCGGCAACGCATGGAAAGCTTCACACAGTGTGATCCGCCTGTGATAAATCCTAGATCAACGCCCGTGGACATGCAGCCTTAACTGCACGGGATGTGCTGAAGAGCTTCTAAAGGCAAATATGGCGGTAAAAAGTGATTGTCTAAAAACATAGATTCTGAATAAATAGCTATAAAATGCATCTATTGTAAAAACATGGTGTAAATATAGAGCTTTAATAGATCTGTAGAAGCTGTCAACATTAAAATCAGTAATCTACATAAATTAGTATAAAAATCAAATATTGATTTATATACAAATATAAGGCTAGGGACCGCGATGGGTACGGGATCGGCGCCCTCATTCTCAAATCTTCACATGGGGACATGTGAACAGGATAAATGGATACACGGATCAAATGTCATCACAGGTTTGTAGACGAGATATTAAAGGGGTTGTCCCGCGCCGAAACGGGTTTTTTTTTTTTCAATAGCCTCCCCGTTCGGCGCGAGACAAACCCGATGCAGGGGTTTAAAAAAAAAAAAACGGATAGTACTTACCCGAATCCCCGTGCTCCGGTGACTTCTTACTTACCTTGCGAAGATGGCCGCCGGGATCTTCACTCACGGTGGACCGCAGGTCTTCTCCCATGGTGCACCGTGGGCTCTGTGCGTTCCATTGCCGATTCCAGCCTCCTGATTGGCTGGAATCGGCACACGTGATGGGGCGGAGCTATGAGGAGCAGCTCTCCGGCACGAGCGGCCCCATTCAGAAGGGAGAAGACCGGACTGCGCAAGCGCGTCTAATCGGGCGTTTAGACGCTGAAATTAGACGGCACCATGGAGACGAGGACACTAGCAGCGGAACAGGTAAGTGAATAACTTCTGTATGGCTCATAATTAATGCACGATGTATATTACAAAGTGCATTAATATGGCCATACAGAAGTGCTGAACCCCACTTGCTTTCGCGGGACAACCCCTTTAATCATCTGGGAAGAGGCCGAAGAAGACCTGCGAATATTTATTAAAGAGCTCAATACTAACGATAAGAACCTTCGCCTCACTGATGCCATAGATCCAGAAAGAATAGGGGGTTTTATTTAGAATTATCACATGAAGATAACAGGATTATCACAAAAAAACATTTTAAAAAGGTAGACAAAAACCGCTACCTGGATTTCCACAGCTGGCACACAAAATATTGGAAATATCCCTTATGGACAACTAAAAAGGATTGAAATAAATTATACGAAGACCGCGGATTTCAACGAACAAACACAAATACTAAAAGATAGATTTTTTTTCTTTAAAAGTACCCTGAAAAATGTGTCTCTCATGCAATTAATAAACTTGCCGAAGAAGAGAAAGGAATAAGTGAACCGAACACAACGAACGGAGATACAATAGAAAAGCAAAAGGAAGTGAAAAAAGATAATAACAGTACAGCAAGTATAACCAAATACAATAAGCTACACATGAATGAGCATAGCCAAGCATTGGCCCACTTTACAAAATGATCCATTTTTGGTTGATTTCACTAAAGAAAATCCAAGAATAATAGACAGGGGAAATAAGACACTTCAAAATATTCTAGCCCCCTTGTGTCCCAGAAAAAGGTTTAAGAAGAAGAAGAGCATAGGGTAACACCCACCTGAAAGAATACCAATGGGGACCTACAAGTGTGGGGAAGACAGATGTCAGCTTATTACACACAAGAGGAAAGAAATCATAGGTGACAAACCATTAAAATCAAACAGTGGATGAGCCGCAAAACAAATGACATCATTTACTTATTTGAATGTCCATGTGGGCAAAAAATTCACTACGAACGAGAATATCCAAACACAGATGGAATACCAAAAAATGGTGTTAATAATCACAGCTTATCACCACACTTTATGCAAGTCTATCATTACAAAAGTACTGGTATGACCGATACTCCACTTGAACAGGTATTCTCCAAATCCATCAGTCCTCTCCGTCAAAAGGAGATGCTCTGGATTTACCAACTAGGCACTTTAGTCCTGGGGTGCAGTAAAAGAGGTATAGGGGCGAGGGGCGAGAACATTATCCCCCCACTATATAAGGCACTTGTCAGGCCTCACATGGAATACTGCATACAGTTCTGGACACCGGTGCTCAGGAAAGATGTTACAGTGCTGGAGGGGGTTCAAAGAAGGGCAACTAAACTAATACATGGAATGACGGGACTGGAATACCCAGAGAGGCATCAAAACTGGGATTATTCACCCCGGAAAAAAGACGGCTAAGGGGCGACCAAATAACTATGTATAAATACATTAGGGGACAATACAAGGATCTCTGCCATGATCTGTTTATACCCAGGACTGCGACGGTAACAAGAGGGCACCCGCTACGATTAGAGGAAAGCAGGTTTCATCACCAACATAGGAGGGGGTTCTTTACTGTAAGAGCATTGAGACTGTGGAACTCTCTGCCTGAAGATGTGGTGATGGCAAAATCCATAGAGGAGTTTAAGAGGGACTAGATGTCTTTATAGAGGATATTACAGGATATAAATCTTAGGGGAGCAGCGGGTTGTTTATTTTAAATTTGCCCTCATCTGGACAAACAAGGGGGATGTTAAAACAGGCTGAACTAGATGGACATTGTCTTCATTCAGCCTAACATACTATGTAACTATGTATGTAATACCTTTTAATAACACTAGACCCACGAAGCGCAGAGATTTTTTCTTTTCCCATGTATGGTCTACTTCTAAGGCTCTTGTTACTAAGATACCTTGCAACTCCAGGATGACTCTTCAGTTACAGTGGATACCAGACAGGCACCAGATTATTCCTGATAGGCTAACCAGGATGATAAGTGCCGGTGGGTCCCCACACTCTTGTGGAGTCTCCCACCGAGCACCAGGTGAGTGCATTTTCTACATATGTATCTCCTCAGTGCGAGAAAACGGGCACTGTTTTTAGATTATTTTATGCTTCTTCCAGGAATGGGAGACAGGAGGGCGAGTGAAGGACCTTCACATGCAGCACGGACATCTCCCGGCTTACGCTACCTTTTCTCTGAAGGTGATACGCCAGTGGGGTCTGGGGATGTGGAAGATCAGGACTCTGTCGAGGAGGCTCCTCGATGAAAGGGTCCTGTTGACCCATTTCCAGAAGCCCCTGGCGCTCAAGGACTGCCCAAGTCGGGACCTGGAGGGAGGGTTACGTTTACTGAATTCTGACAGGATCCCCTTGAAGTTTTGGGACTTGGCTGGGCGCTGCTTTCTCAGGAGACTGTATGCGAGGGGTAACTTGAAGAGCAGGCCTCTGATTGACAGGGGTTGCCCCTGTCAGGAGTGCAGTGCCCCTATAATACAGAGGTATACCAACAGGTAGGAGTCTCCATAGGCTGGCCTCAGCTGGCCAACCTCTCCTATGCGGAGTGGGCTTATGGAGCCTTCAGAGGTCTACCAACGGGTAGGGGTCTCCATAGGCTGGCCTCAGCTGGCACACCTCTCCTATGCGGAGTGGGCTTATGGAGCCTTCAGAGGTCTCGGTGGCAGGGACCGCTGCACTTTATTTCTAGTTAGCCTAGTGGTCAGGTTCCACATCTGGAGTGCACGGTGTTTAATCTCGACGGAACTGAAAGTCCTCCCCGTGGATACGGTATGTAGGAACATCCTGGGTGACCTGGTGAAGGTGCGTTCTTTGGAGTGTGAGAGGCTGGGCACATCTAAAGCTTCTCTCCTGTGGAGAGGGCTTGTATTTCGTTAGGGACAGTCTTTTCTTAATCTTCTAGGGGAAGAGTAGGGAGAGAGGAGGGACAGCATAGGGAGAGAGGAGGGATAGGGTAGGGGCAGTTTTCTATGAAGGGTCAGACTGAGGGGCAGATTAAGGACAGTCTAGGGCAAATTAGGGAGAGAATAGGGAGTCCATTTTTTAAAAAATGTAAGGGATAGAACATTGTGATGTCTGTGCCCGGCTTATCACCTCCAATACCGGTCGTGGACTGTGAGGGCACCATGAAGCTTTTTGTTTTGGTTTGGGCAAGATGGAGTGAAGTAGAGCTGCAGGTGAGCCGACCTTAGGCTTTCGGGTTATGTTAATATATATCGTGTATGTCATGTATATTGGTTAATGTATGTTTATATGTATATATTCATGTTCTGGGTGGTAGTTAGGTTGGGTGGGGTGTTTGGAGGTGTGGTTTCACGCCTTGAGCCGTAGCCTGGCACGTCCCGAACATTGAACTCTGGGCACAGACTAGTGGAGCAGGCACAGCACCCAGGTTGCGGCAAGCAGAGTGTTGTATAGTTTGTATTTAAAAAAAAAAAAAACGGTGTGGCTTGGCACGTCCTGAACTTTAGAACTCTGGGCACGGACTGGTGGAGCAGGCATGGCCCCCGAGCTGCACTGAGGACCCCCTCCCCCCCCCCCCCCCCCAAAAAAAGGAAAAGAAAAATTATTATAAATAATGTATGTACACAGTGACTCCACCAGCAGAATGATGAGTGCAGCTCTGGAGTATAATACAGCATGTAAATCAGGGTCAGTACAGGATAAGTAATGTATGTACACAGTGACTCCACCAGCAGAATAGTGAGTGCAGCTCTGGGGTATAATACAGGATGTAACTCAGGATCAGTACAGGATAAGTAATGTATGTACACAGTGACTCCACCAGCAGAATAGTGAGTGCAGCTCTGGAGTATAATACAGGATGTAACTCAGGAGCAGTACAGGATAAGTAATGTATGTATACAGTGACTCCACCAGCAGAATAGTGAGTGCAGCTCTGGGGTATAATACAGCATGTAATGCAGGGTCAGTACAGGATAAGTAATGTATGTACACAGTGACTCCACCAGGAGAATAGTGAGTGCAGCTCTGGAGAATAATACAGGATATAACTCAGGATCAGTACAGGATAAGTAATGTATGTACACAGTGACTCCACCAGCAGAATAGTGAGTGCACGGTGTTTAATCTCGACGGAACTGAAAGTCCTCCCCGTGGATACGGTATGTAGGAACATCCTGGGTGACCTGGTGAAGGTGCGTTCTTTGGAGTGTGAGAGGCTGGGCACATCTAAAGCTTCTCTCCTATGGAGAGGGCTTGGAGTATAATACAGGATGTAACTCAGGGTCAGTACAGGATAAGTAATGTATGTACATATTGACTTCACCACCAGCAGAATAGTGAGTGCAGCTCTGGAGGATAATACAGGGTATAACTCAGAAGCAGTACAGGATAAGTTATGTATGGACACAGTGACTCCAGCAGCAGAATAGTGAGGGCAGCTCTGGAGTATAATATGTGATGTAACTCAGGAGCAGTACAGGATAAGTAATGTATGTACACAGTGACTCCAGCAGCAGAATAGTGAGTGCAGCTCTGGGGTATAATACAGGATGTAACTCAGGATCAGTACAGGATAAGTAATGTATGTATACAGTGACCCCCCCAGCAGAATAGTGAGTGCAGCTCTGGAGTATAATACAGGATGTAACTCAGGACCAGTACAGGATAAGTAACGTATGTACACAGTGACTCCAGCAGCAGAATAGTGAATGCAGCTCTGGAGTATAATACAGGATGTAACCCAGGGTCAGTACAGGATAAGTAATGTATGTACACAGTGACTCCAGCAGCAGAATAGTGAGTGCAGCTCTGGAGTATAATACAGGATGTAACTCAGGATCAGTACAGGATAAGTAATGTATGTACACAGTGACTGCACCAGCAGAATAGTGAGTGCAGCTCTGGAGTATAATACAGGATGTAACTCAGGGTCAGTACAGAATAAGTAATGTATGTACATATTGACTTCACCACCAGCAGAATAGTGAGTGCAGCTCTGGAGGATAATACAGGATGTAACTCAGGATCAGTATATGATAAGTAATGTATGTACACAGTGACTCCACCAGCAGAATAGTGAGTGCAGCTCTGGAGTATAATATATGAAGTAACTCAGGAACAGTACAGGATAAGTAATGTATGTACACAGTGACTCCACCAGCAGAATAGTGAGTGCAGCTCTGGAATATAATACAGGGTATAACTCAGAAGCAGTACAGGATAAGTAATGTACACAGTGACTCCACCAGCAGAATAGTGAGTGCAGCTCTGGGGTATAATACAGGATGTAACTCAGGATCAGTACAGGATAAGTAATGTATGTACACAGTGACTCCAGCAGCAGAATAGTGAGGGCAGCTCTGGAGTATAATATGTGATGTAACTCAGGATTAGTTTACTATTTTATTATTGTGCAACTAATAGGTGCTGCAAAAAAAATCTACAGTATATTTAAAAGATGAACCATAAAACTAAAGCAGATCAATACAATATGGATGTTACCAATGTACAGTGAATACAGACTCAGCTGTGTGTTTGTTTTACTGTTAGACTTGAAGGTTAACAGTTCACGGCAGAAAACGAATCTGTTCCATCAATCTCTATGTGGATATCACTCAATGGAATTACGCCTGGATTAATTATCCATGCATATTGAGGTTTCGGTAGTGGCCAAGATTCTCATTACTCAACGAGAAAAAAAAATATTGGAGTTTTAGAAACCTTTTCTCAATGTGCAAATCAACTGGCACTAAGCTTTTTGGAAGTTATTGCTCGAAATGTTCATTTTTTCTTATTCTCGGCTGTAGAATATATATTGAATTAACCTCCTGAGAATAATATAATGATTCAATTAGACCACTTGCAAAAAAAAGTGGGGGGAAAAAATCATATTTCAACTTTTAAGTGACTCCAGAATTTTTGGGCTGGGAACAATTGCCAGAAAACTATTTGGCCACTGCATCTCCACATTCGGTTTTTTTTCATTCTCAGCTTTATTGACCGTTTCCTGCTCCGTTTTACCCCAACCATGGAATATCAAACCTGTACTTAAAATTTAATTTTCAACTATACTGTATCCTGACTATAAAAAATTACCTAGAACTGACTCCATTTGTTCCAAAAACACCTTTACTATTAAAATTCTTAATTAGAAATAACACCCTTTGAATCAGAAGGGCGTACTTTCTGGCTGGAGCGTGGATTTCAAGAACAGATCGTGTCCTTTTCAGCTCTTTATGTATGGGGAGTTTGTAAAAGTTGTAATCCCACTCTTGGAAAAATACACCCGTTCTCCAACTGCGCTCTGTTCCCAGGCGCTATAAAAAAAAAAAAAAAAGAAAAAATGGAGAATTGGGAAAAAAAATTTTTTTTTAGATTTGTTGCCAAAACCTAGATGGAGTCTAGCAATTAACAGGTACTTATGAAAAAATCGAAAGGAAATTGGGATTTAAGGCTATGGAGCAATTACATTTTAAAGTGGTGTAAGAAAATTGAAGGTTAATGAGGTTTGTTTGACTTTATCCAAGCGTATAAGCCCGCGCCGTGTATTACTATTGGAATAACAAGTAAAACATTGAGCGTATTAATACATTTATGGATAGAGGAATATTTACATCTGCTCTTGCTCGTAGACGTAATTTTCTTGCCTCATTGAAGGTTGAAGGCAGAATCCTAAAATCTAATGAAAACATATGGAAAACATATAATGAGATTACTGTATAGATTCAGGCCGGCACATTATAGATTCTGACTTTTCATACTTTCCGTGTGTTACTTTTATCTGATTTTTATCTGCTAATATTTTTTATTGCTTTTCTCTTTTACCTTCATGAGGTTGTTGAGGTGCACACAAAAAGTGCTTGGTGTGGCGGCCCTCTGCTTCGAACTATTGGCTTGCCAGAACTTGGTCTGAGAACTTAACCATGAAAATTTACCCATAATAACCCTTTTATTAGACCCCCCCCCCCCCCCCCACACACACACACACACCATTTAGTAGAGCATTGAACTCCTTTGGTCTTCAGAACCGCAGTAATTCAGAATGGTGTAGATTCCACTCGGTGATTAATTTATTCTGCAGGAATGTTGTCGGCCCCTGCGGACAGGAAGCTTCTTTTAGTTGCTGCAGATGGAGGTGCTGACATGTTCTGACCAACTGACAGAAAGGGGTCATCGACTCGTGCTGTTTGAGCCAAATTCTGACCTTCCCATCATAGTGAATCAGGGTGGATGGTATGTTCTGGTTCGGTGATGACGTCGTTGACCTCAAATAAAACAATTTGCCTCAGGTCTATCCCATTACGTTTCTTCACTGGCCAGTCAGGTGCTTCTTGTGCCCTCACATCCATCATAACTAATTACATGAAACATTTGGTTCATTGCTATTATAATTCCCTCCTCAGATTTAGCACTTGCAGCAAGACATCCATAATTAACCCGGGCCTTACAAATATGCACTTGACATGAGCCTCACTTTGGTTAATTAGACTTCTTCCATGCCATAGGGGCCACATCCTCACATCCAGGAAACACAACATCGTAGACGTAACTATTACTGAGTTCTCATGTAGTACTGCTTCCTCACTTTTTGCATCCAGTGTCTTGCTGCAACTTCATTTTAGCATACATTATTACCATAAACATCATTGGGCAACGATTCCAATACCGTTTACTGACTTGTAAAATACATCAGATGCTCATAATCCAATGTTCTGGCATTACCACTATCCTGGCTAGCAGGCCTGTTATCATCCTTTTATGTGTGCACACCAATATTTAACAAGGCCGAGCTTCACTTAAATCTTCTCTTGCTAAGTGGGGCATCTCCCATTAGTCCACAAAAGTCCAATGGACATCCTGTCATTATATCCACAGTAATGCCCATAACACCTTTGGTCCCAAGGCATCAGGGCCTTTTCACTGTACACCTTCAGCCCTTGGTCATCAGGCCCTTGCACCATCTTCACTCAGCCACCTGGTCATCTGGGTCCTTTTGTCCTTCAAACTTTGGCCCTTCAATTTTTAGGGCCCCTTTTTAGACCTCCTAGCTGCTCCTTAGCACGAGGACAGCACAGAACCTGCAGTCAGCTGCTCCTACCACTTCATCAGTCCTGGCTGCTCTCTGAGCCTCTCATCTGTTAGTGCTCCTGCTAGGCTCCCTGCTGTGTGCTACATACGGCTGCTCTGTTCTGTCTCAGGCCTCTGAAGCAGCACAGATCATATACAAGGTGCCCGCTGCACTGAGAAAATTCCATCAGCTTCACAAGGGGGAAGGAGCTGAGATAAAGTCCATAGCTTTAAGGCCCTTTTACACAAGATGATTATCGTTCTCCCGCAGGGTTTTGAACGATAATCACCCTATGTAAAAGCATGCAGAAACTGAATGACTGGACGAGTATTGTCCAGTCGTTCACTTTAAACATCTTAAAATCTGAACAACATGACGTTCAATGTAAACAGCAGCCGTTCAGTACTGAACAGCCGCTGCTTACAGTGAATGGAGAGGGGCAGAGGGAGAGCGGGGAAAGAATGCTCCTCCAGCCTCCCCACTTCCCTGCTCTGTTAGTAATGCTCGCTCCTGTGCAGAGCAAGCATCACAGGGATGGGTGCCAGGCATTGTTTGCCCGTCACTCATTATATGAAAAAGGGTCCTTCATTTTATATCTGAATTCTTATGTCCTTCTCCAAGATGACCACCACTTAGGGGTCAGGTGAGGAGACAGGGTCCTTCAGCTGCTCACTATTTAAGATTTGGGTTCCATCAAACCTCTGAAGGTCCTGGCAGGGCCATAAAACAATGTACATCAGTATTACTTCCATACCCAAGTACAATGGAGCATGTAATCCTTTATGTCCCCCCCCCCCCCCCCCTTACAATGGTGCAACAAATATCTGCATTCATTTGACCAGGAGGTGTTTTTCCGCCACTCAGTGATAGATGGTTTGCGCTCTTTTGCCCGCTGGAGTCTTTCTGTTTCTGCTAGACACAATGGCGCTGGAACTGGTCGTCTGCTATTATAGCACATTCATGCTAAGGAACAGCGAGCTGTCTAGTCAGACACGTTAGTTGGAGCACCAGCTTTGTACTCAGCTACTTCAGCCTGCCAGCTGCCTGTTGGTCAGAACAAGTCCTGACATCCTCCTGCCCCTTTTTGTGATGAGTTGTTTCTGCCCACAGGATCCCCTTTCTCTGGATGCTTTTCCTCAATCACATCATTCTCGGTATGTTCTCCACACTATTACATAAGAAAACCCCAGCAATTGTAGTGAAATCCTGGCCCCAGCTAGTCTAGCACCGATGACCAGGGCTCATTGGAAGTAACTCAGAGGGCTGGATTTTCCCATTCTACCTCAATGGTTTCTTTGCAATATGCAGGTCAAGGCCTGTTTTAGACAAAGTGTGGCCCCGAGCAAAATTAAAAGCGAGTCCCTAAATTTGAATGGAATTTTATGTCATAAATTTTCCCATGTGCAGAATTTCAATTCATGCTGAAGAAAGAAGAAGTCACATGTAACATATCCCTCATCAGCTTAACTGCACATGGATTAGCAGTTAATGACTGCACCCATTGCATGAGGCTAAAGCTTGCATGCAAATCCTCAGCTGAAATAAATGAAAATCATGTTATTTGTATAGCGCCAACTTATTACGCAGAGCTTTCAGGTAATTTTTATTTATTACCCCTCACCAAGCTGGGGGCTCATTTTACCGACCTCAGAAGGATGGGTCGACCTTGAGCCGGCTACCTGAACCATTCGGGGATTGAACTTGCAACAATATTTGAAATCTGCATCAGACAGATGGCATGTGACTGCCCATTTGTGTACCGTGCAGTGACTGCATAGAACCACAATACCACAACTAAATGACAACATGACATTCCTGAATAAAAACCACCGAAATACCAAAATTACTACCATACTGACACTAAATATAGTGATCATATAGTAGTTGGATACATGAAGATAGTAATAAAATACTAACCAGTGATAAACTCATAGTAAACAATTAAATCCAGTTACTTACATGAGACATCTTCTGAACTCATTCCTTTTCTTCTCCATCTAGACCAGACCTTCATGACTTCACCAGATAATTATTGCCCTTTTTTTTTGCTTTCTTTAAAATCAATTAATATCAATGGGAATGCATTATTACCATCCAAACAGCATCAGGACCCAGTGTAGTGGAGGTGGCGTCTAGAGCAAAAGAGAAGTGAAGATGGGTGAGTAATTTTTTTTTGTTCTGGTCTAAATTTAGGGGACTGGGATTTGTGTTAATTTTAGAGTATGAGCTAGGGTCTACTTTGAGTTCACGGTCTGGTCTACAGTCCGTATTGATATTGGGATCTAGTTTCGGGTCTCTATTGATTTTGTGGTTTGATCTAGGTTTACTATAGATTTTGGGGTCAAATCTAGGGTCTGTATTAATTTTGGAGTCTGGCTTGGGGGTTTGAATTAATTTGTGGGTGTGGTCTGATTTGGTTTTGGGGTCCGGGCTTGAATGCTTCTCCATCTCTATCCTTTGATTAGATTTGGGACCTAACAATTTGTAGTTATAATCCTGCCTTTGTCGGTGTCCACATCATCAGGAACCTTTATTTTAGAGGTATAGTTAGTTGGGGACATTAGGAAGCACTGTACATACTGTAGTTGGGGCACTTCGGGCAACATCAAGCACAGTACTGGTATTAGCAGCGGGACAGCAGTGTTAAGGGGCAGCAGGTAGTTTCTGTTGTTATAGAGAGTGGGGATTGGTTCCAGAAGCAATAAGAAATGGCCATGAGAGTCTGGGATGAATGGAGAAGAAAATCAAAGTGAAGGTCTCAAATCAAAGAACGCGTCACTTTTAAGTCACTGCGTTAATTATTTATTTAACCTTTGTCTGCATCTTTTAAAATGTTTTTAAAACTTTTGTATTAACAGGTAAAGTGGTTTTGAATTGCCAATTTGGCTATTCTGCCTTGGGCACCAAAACACCTTGTCTTGGCTCTTCTCAGGGGGCTCTTTTTCCTTGTGGAGACCACCAGGCTGGTATAGGGAGTCTTACAAGCCAGAAAATGCTCCCTAGGCACTAGAGAGATGCTGCTTATCCTTCATCCAGAAGGAGAGCTTATTTATATACCAGAAGGTCTTGAGGTATAATGTGGAAATATTGATGTGATTAGTGTGAGAATTTATAGTATAAGTAGAACATGCTGGGTAGTTTCTGACCTTCTCATCACCTTCTTCTCAGATATGACACAATGAAGACACATCCTAGTGTCACATCTTCCCACATGTTGTGTTTAGTCAGTTTTACTGGAATAGAAAGCACTGGAAAGTTTTTGATGGATTTCCTGGATGATCACATATGGAGAACAGATTATCCTGACATTACACAGGACGTGCACCCAGAAAACTGAGGGAAAGATCATTCCTAGCAGTGAGAATGAGGAAGCAATGAGGCTATTGCTGGAGGTGAACTTGGCGGTTCAGTCATTGCACCCCTAATTCAGTACATGGGAACAGCTGACCCAGAGCAGTGAACTAGTGGTCAACAAAAAACAATTGGGAAAATCCAGACTTGGGTCCTGCCATACTTTTCGATGCATCGGGTAACAAAAGAATGCCGTCTTGGAGGGTCAAAGGCAAGAATTTCAGCATGAAAGGTAGACCGTGCACAAGTCCTCTATAAGTGTATGTTTCCAAGAGATCTATTACCTTCCCCATTGATGCTTCTCATTTTTTGGATTCTATGAGGTAGCGATTCTTACCAGTCTTGTCTAAGGGAGGGTAGAATGTTCCCAGTAAAATGGAGTTGGCTTTCAATGACTCAGGATTTGTGCAATAAGAAAGTCTGAAAGTCGCTTGTGAGATGGTGCAACCCTTTTTGAAAAAATGTGCACTTATTCAAATCTAAAAAGAAGTGTTATTTATTATTAAATGAAAACCAGTGAAAACCACGTTCCATGTTCCCCACTGGACATATGGCAGTCCGGATCATGGTAGTGTTCAGAAGACATGTCTTTGTTTGTATAGGGAGTAGATGTAGGAAAAATTGTCTACACCTTCCTGATATAACACTGGATATCATGCTTGGTTTCCCTGTCATTGGTGATTGTACGACCTAGGTAGGTAAACCGGTTGACCTCTTGAAATCATTGTTATCTGTTGGCCATGATCAAGGCATTTGTGGATGTGACGTATCCAACTTTCATAATCTGTGTCCTCTCACAGTTAATCCTCAAACAACCATTGCTACTTTTTTTCCCCAGAGCTGATGTTATTTGTTGGAGTTTACGAATCAATGGTGTGAGGAGAGCTCAATCATCCGCAAAGCCCAAGTCAATAATTCATTGCAGTGAGTTAAGACCCAAAACACCAACTATGTTTGGCCCAGTTGCTCCTTTCATGATGTGGTCGAGCACTAGATTGAAAAGAAATGGTGACAGGCCACACCTCTGTTGGACACCTGTGTCGATATTCAAGAAATCCATGGCTTCCTATTGGAAATAACTAGGGATCACTCCAAAATTTTCATTAGTCTTGTTCTTATTTCTAGTGGCCCATGGTATTTAGACATTGCAAGTTACGTATATGCAAAAGAGAATTAGTGTTCTGCTTCTACATTGATACCAAAGTCATATTTAAAATAGGGTAATAGGATAACCAGTGGTGTGAGCTGGGGGAGTCCCATAGCAAAAATCAAAATGGTGCTGCATTTTATCACATTCCTCAATCCTGGCAAAAGATCTTCACGTGTTCTACAGAAAAAGGGTACTGGGCTAGTCTTACTAACCAATAGGTGATCACAACGGAATTGTGATGATTAACTGATCATAGAAAAAAATGGATGATGATGATGGTAGTCAGATAATGGAGTAGATAGACGGTCATGTTGGTTATCAGATAATGGAGCAGACGGATGATGAGGAGCAGATAAAAGCAAGCTGCCTCCAATTTTAACGTTTCTTAATTCTTTCCCCAAAGTTCCCTGCTGCTGGCCCTAACACAAGACATCACTGTCCCTAAAGATATCCTTCATGAAAATCCTATCTGACACACTGACCCTGATAACTGAGCAGAGCTGAACTAAGAAGCAAGGCAAGACAGAATGACAGATACAAAGAGAGGGAAAGAAAAAAAAGGGAAAAAACAGACTGAGGCCTTAGTCAGACGGGCGTTTTTTCGCGCGATTTGCACATCGCATGTCGCATGCGCATGCGCAAATCGCGTGACCGGAGGCGAAAAATCACGGAAAAATCTGCACCTAGCCGCGTTAATCGTCGCAGCAAAACGCCCGTCTGACCAGAGAAAAATCGCCGCGCGCATCAAAATGCGCATGAAACTTAGACTGACCGGCGAAAAAAATGATTTTGGTGCGCACATAAAACGCCGAACGCAGATAGGCGCGATCTGCGAATCGTCGTGTCCTATAATTTATCGCATATCCGCATAAAAAGCGGACATGTGACCGATACCATAGCGAACCATTGGTTCTATACATGCGCGAATCGCATGCGCATGCGCAAATCGCGTGAAAAAACGCCCGTCTGACTAAGGCCTGAGAAGCGATAACTTGACAGGAATAACTGCAGAAACAAATCTACACTAACAAGTTACTAGAAACAAGCAAGGAATACTGGATGGAAATGTACATAGCTTACACTATAACCAGCAATACTCTTCAGAAGCCAAGAATTTTTACAACCTTTGAAAAATAATATCTGATTCCCACTCAGGACCCCCACGATCAGCTGAGTGAAGGAGTTGCATCACAAGTGCTGCAGCCTATTCATTTTTTACTTTTAAGCATGATTCTGTCACTGCTCAAAATGCTTTATTTTTATAGCGTCCTTTTTGAGTACTACAGGCTTGTCCAATTGAAGTGAATGAGAATAGGGAACAATTTTTAAAGGCTAGATAACCCTAGCTAACCAATAAGGAATTCCTTTCTAAATAAGACTGAGCTGAAGCAGTGTGATCAGCTGCCCCACTATAATGGTTTACTGTAGAACAGGTGCATAGCAACTGCCCAACCAAGGAAGGAGAAGACAGGAGATGACAAAACAGCAGGAGCATTCCTACTGATTGCAACATTCCCAGCTATGCCAGGCTCTCCACACACTATGACTCTGCTCCTCTAATTATTAAAGCCTGCTCAGAACTTCCACACCTTGGCTGAGCAACGCGGGTTCTTGGATCCTGTTCATTTGTGAAAGTGTGTGTTTCTTTGCTATTTTGGATTTGACCCGAACTGTTTCCTGACTCTGCCCTGGGATCACTGCCTGCACTGATCTGTATCTGTCTTATCACATTGCCTGTACTCCCCCAGCTCTGGCCTCACACCACACGTTTTATGGATTCTGGCACCTCCACTCTTAAATACCATCTGCAAATCATCAACGGTAGCTATTAGAGACTACTCTGGGGGTGCAAGCTTGGGATTCCCCACACAAAGTCTACCTACTTAATGGGCATTTTAAGGTAATCCAGTTTAGCCCATCTACGGTACATGCAACATGTGATTCAACAACCAACCATAAATTACCATATGTAGTCCTGCCATCAGGGTAACTTGTACTTTAAGAGTACCTGATATTTTATATATAATTGAGCTTAAAAGCAAAAATACTAAATATATCTTCAGTTTATGACTTTCTAGAGCATAAAAGGAGTACTGACATGAGGAAGGTATGGGGAAAACAGATGTTCTTGTGTCTTAATGTGTGCTATTTTAATCATTTTATGCCTAACATTCTTTTATTTAAAATGTTAAAGATGTTCCTTCTATGAAGACAATCATCTGCTGCTCTTTAATGTGGTCCAGGTGATCCGGAACAGCCGCCAGCAGCCTTCTCCCCACATCCCTGTGCCGGCTATGTCCAAAGGCATTTTATTAAAGGATGAGTGGTTGTCCTGATCTGGCCTTGTAACATGAACATGTGGCTGATATTCTAGTGCCACCGAGGTAGAGGCTCGTGATGGGACCACCTATAGAGACTCAAGAAAAGAGGACGTTCTATGGAATGAGTCCCTGCCGCCAAGAAAAACAACTGCTACTGCTTTTCCTTGAAGACGTCTACATATTTTCTACTTGTACCATCACAATTGATTAACATTGGCCCTGTAGTAGGTAAATGTAAAATGCAGCATCGATATAATATATGTTGGTATTTTATTATTACTTGGTATTTTATAACATGGAAACACAACAGGGGAGATTTATTAGGACTGGGTTTTCATACATCAGTCTGCAAATAAGGGAGATGGAATAATACCTCCACAGTGCCACCTAAACACAAGGAAGATATGCTGGATTGGTTAAGATGTCCTATTCTTCATTTCAGCACGTTGATTTATAATCCTATAACAACCCCATTTAATACAAATTACTGGATGCCTTGTTCCTGACCCTTGTTACTATGACACATCGGAATCATCAAGGAAAGCCAATTGGCTTTAGAAGTCAAGTAGTAAGTCGAAGCGTGATCCCATAAGGGCACTTTAGTTAGTTCAAGATAATTAATCTACACCATTGGGACAAAAGTATTGGACACACATTGAAGGAGATGGAATTTGATTTTATTCACATTTCTCACCAAAATATTGAGCCATCTTCGATCTCAATGACTGCAGTAACCATCCCAGGCTGCTTTCCACCAAATTCTCATAAATGTGTGGAGGAATTTGCCTCAAGGAGAGATTCAGATAGTATTGGGGGATGACGGGTGTGTTGGGTGTGCATAGACACAGCGTTCTAGTTCGTCCCAAAGATGCTTGAAGAGATTGAGATCCGGACTTTGGGCTGGCCAAGGAAATCTGCAGACGTTCTGCTCCTCCACACTGTGTGCCTTATGACATGGCGCTTCGGCATGTTGGTGGAGACACGGAGCCGTACCAGAGTATTACCACAGGGGAGGTGATGCCACATTGTCCAGGATGTCTCTGTACCCATTGGTGGTGAGGATGGACTTCACTATAACCAATAGTCTTAGTCCTTCCCAGCAGAAACCCCCCACTATAACAGAACCTCCTCCAGACTCCACTGTTGTGATGATGATGTAATCACTCAGAAACCGCTCTACAGGCAACTGCCACACGCAAGTGCCGCCATCCAAACGAAAGATGATGTCCTGTGATCCATCTGTCTACAAGACCTGCTTTCACTGGCGTTCCCGATTGCTGAAAGTGTTGACATGAGATACGGGGCGCACTCTTTAGTGTTCCAAATGTCAAATACGCATGCGCTCCAACAACCGGAAGTGTGATCAGAGCGCATTCGCCTATATGAGTATAATACATTTCATTGTTAGAAAGAAGAAAAGTAAAACCGTAAAACCAAAGTAGAATGAAAAAGATAAAAAAGGAAATAAATGCAAACTGAATGACAATGAGATGTAGTCACAGGCAGTCATAGCAATAGGATTTACTGGCAAGGGGGAGGAGTTGGAAATAATAATGGGTTACATTTGACAAAATGTGTAGCATACAGTATTAACCCCTTCCAATCCACTGTCTGACATCTGAAGACATTCTGATTGAAGGCTGTACAGCTCCGATGTCGGAAAACGTTCGCCAGGGTATTCTTACTGTATATTACTGGCCGCTCTGTTGCCGGGGTCCTCTCTAGCATCTCCCATACCGCAGTACTGGCTCTAGCCAGCAGACGGTGCCATTGTATAATGGCAGAAAGAGAAAGCCCCCTAGGAAACCTTGAATCCAAAATTGGATTGCAAAGGGTTAATACCCCTTGAGTCGTAAAAATATATATATTTTATAATGTAATAATATTAAAAAGATGTGAGATGGAAACATCGGTTAATATCTCCCCAAACACCGGAGACCGCTGTGAGATGACAGGGCCCAGATCAAGAAAACTAAAGAAATAATGCTAAAAATAAAAGGATAAAAAAATGTAGAATTATGAAATTAAAGTGTTAAAATACTGTATATGCATGAAAAAGGAAGATAATAATGATTGAATACAACACAAGATGGAATGTAACATCTATATATGGGGCTTTGGTACATGGAGAAGGGAGCGGTGACCCAGAGGCAGACTGATGGCATATCAAGGAACAATAGTAACAAATTCACATATTTAGACAAATATTCCCCAAATACACTGATTATATAGGGGCTTTGGAGGAACATATAAGGGACCCTCATGTGCTTTATAGATGATATTTGATTCATATCTGACATTAACGAACCTGGATGAAATGCCTTTATCCAAAGCCTAAATCCCAGTGATCGGGGTTTGGAAGAATAAGAGTGAATTGCATCTCTGACCAGGATTTCAAGCACCAAGCTGAAACACTTAAACATTGCTTCCAACGCCATCCGGGGGGGTCATCCAACTGGCATTCAGGCGGGTGGAGGGTGGCAGTACCAATGTGCCTCACTTTTTGAGGTGCAGAGCAGCCCACCAAACTATTATGGCATCATTAATAAGTTGCTTGTCTGCGTGGTGCACTACATGTATCAGAATGGTCTGACACTTTGTATCCACTATGTACACCAAGCATCCATTCCCCTCTATATAGGAGGTTGTGTGAGTGGCCGTCTCATCGGTGTCCCGCACAGGTGTAATCAGCTCCCTCATTTGGCAGTATGGCTGCCAGCATGCTGAGCTGGTGCACATGTTTGCCCTGCTGTGCCAGTAACTATATGGCTGTTTTCAGTGATTGTCAGAAAAAAAAATGCAGTAAGGCTGAGAACTGCAGACTGATGCATAGAATAATCGTTACTAATGTGTTTCACCAGTCGTAGCTCTACTGAACAGAAGCAAATCTATGACTGATATAAAAAAAAATTCATGGTTTTCAAAAACTATGGAATACTGTAAGTAACTGGAGACAACGATTCCCTGGGATGTTTACACCCTAAAGATCTGTCTGGCCACCATCATTCTGATGAAATAGCTCTCTGTTACAAGACGTAGAAGGTTAACGAAGGTAGAGATTAGGAAAATGAAATAAAATACAGGGAAATCCGGAACCAAAACCTGCTGCAGTCTGCAAGAGAATCGTGGAATTGAGGCAATTACACTGCAGCCAGACAAGGATCTCAAACATGTTCCTCTGTACATCGCAGATTGAAGGGTGTGAATGGCCCGATACAGCGATCTACTGGCTGGAATGGAGCCAATAAAGCCAATAAGCATCTATTTATGCAGTAAACATTGTAATACATGCAGATCGCTGCATACAAATAGTTTTTTGCATTTTGGCTTTCGGAGACGTTTTCCTTTTATTGTACATAGAGGGAAACTATAAAAATGTACGGATTTAGCAAAGTTTAAATGTACTTGGTGCAACAAATGTCCTTATCTTACCACAACAAAAGCCAAGAAAGAGGCAAAAACCGCAGTCCAGAAATGTAAACTTTGCTACATCTGTACACGGAATGGCCACTTCAGTAGCGCCACCGGCCCTTTATCAGAAATCCCGGGGCTTTATTACGTCCCTAGACATTTACTAGATTGGCGCTTCCTGTATGGAAATTCTGCCCGTGACCCCGGAGTGCAGCATGAAATCACGTGACAAGTTTTCTGTGAATCGGTTTCAGTGTGAATTCACAGTGGATGGGAAAATCCAGCGATCTGAGGGATTTATGAGGCCGGGTCATCGGGGCTAAACTAGCCGGGGGTCTCCGCCAACCGCGTGGATTTTTGTTGTGTAACGGTGTGGAGAGTATACTGAGAATGGCATGATCAACGAAAACATCCAGCAAAAGGGGATCCTGCGGACGGAAACAAGATGTCGCTAAAAGGGGTCGGAGGAGGATGTCAGGAATCGTTCTGACCAATGACCAGACACTGCACAGTCAGCTAAATACAACGCCGGGCTCCAAGTAACATGTCTGAATGCACAGCTTACCATTCCTCCGCACGGATGGTATAACAGCAGGCGACCAGTTCCAGCGCCATTGTGTCTAAGAGAAACAGAATGACTCCAGCGGGCAAAAGAGCACAAAACTTGTATCACTGAGCAGTGGAAAAACATTACGTGGCACTTATATTGCGCAGTGCTGATGGGAGGTCAAAATTTGGCGGAGGCATCATGAATCGCTGACCCCTTCCGGTCACCCGGTCAGAACATGTCAGCACTGCCATCTAATCTGCGGCAACTACAAGAAGCTGCCTGTCCGCGGGGGCCGATATTCCTGCAGGACAATATCATCAACTAGTGGAAACTGCACCACAACGCACTACTAGATGGGGCTCTAATAAAGTGGTTATTGAGTGTATATTATAAGAGGGAAAGGGCTAATTATCCGGGTTGCTTTGTAAGCTCTGTGGATCATCAGAATCACCAGACCATATAGTAAAATGTACAAACCAAGTGCGGCACAACGAACCAATGACTGATCACTCAGTGTATGACTTGATGGACCACCTCTTGGTGTAGACTTATTAGGGTTCTTCATCCTCTATACACCTTGGACAATGAGAAGCAGCCTACTTTTGATCCCCTTTCATATGCTGTAATACTCCTACTTTATATACAATGGTTGTAACCCTGTGGATTCCTGACTTGGAATAACCATCATGACGTGACCTTCAGATGTATACGTTCCTAACACCCCGTGAAGCCATTCTTCTCTCAAGGACATTGATTCACATCATGAAATCATATTCGGTATTCGGCTCCATTATAACCTGTTTATTTTTGTATACTCCTTTTTCCTGGCTTCGTATCATGGCTTCTGTACATTGGCTGATGCCAGAGGTTTCCCCTTACCAATTCTCATTGTGCTTGCTGGGTCACTTGTCAATAAACAGACAATCATCACTTCATCAGTTGACTTCTAGTTTGGTTTTGTGTCTCGGGGGACTTCTGGCCTGCAGCATAATTCATTGGAAAATGTGATTACGTGAATAGGCTTCTCCAGTACTAAAAAATGGAAAGCACAAAACGTAAGTAATATGGGAAGACGCCTCTGTGTCTTGTTTGTACAGTTGATGACATTTTGACGTGATCACTGATGGCTTTCCAATAATATGAATAGACAGAGTTGTACAAATTTCCCATGGCGGCATTTAACAGTAAGTGGGGATTTTGAGTTTGTCCGAAGGTGCAAGACATTCTCATGGCAACAGAAGACTAGTAGAAATCAATATCAGATGCTGGGTCCAGAGCCAACGCCTAGAATCTACATCACTCATAATTCGGAGTGATTAAAGGGAGCTCTAAGAATTCGTGGATATTGGATGATGGGAATTAAAGAGATCAGCTTCAGGAAAGTGGGTATAACTATTGATATGGGGCCAAGGCTTTGGGGGCCACCTCACTTTTAAAGAAATGCCCAAGGGAAATGACAAGGAGCAGAAGGAAAGAAAGAGGGAGAAGGTTCTTGGATACTATAGAGAAGCAGCGAAAGTGCAAGAAATAGACAGATTGGAATATGACAGACTACTATAAGGCCTCCTTCACACGGGCAACCAAGTCACGTGGTTTTGTAGCGTTGCTACAATACTACAAATTGCATGTATGAGAAGCCCATGCTTTCCTACGGGTTCCTTCACACATGAGATGTTTTGTAGCATGCTACAAAACGACACAAAAACCTCATGGGTCCGGCTACAGGCCCGCGACTCACGAGGTTTTGTAGCCCATGTTTCACTATGGAGCCTTCCTCTCTGTTGCATCGCATCGCACGAAAATGCAGTTAAACAGTTGGAAATGCTACTGTCAAAGCTCTAATCTAAGCCCTAACTGCAGGGGGAAAAAAAATACACATACATCACCTCTCCCGCGCTGTCAGCCCAGCCGCATCGTCTCCCCGGGTCCCGGCACTGATCATCTTCTTCTCTTCTGGCCGGGGGTTCAAAAATCCCTGCCTCCTGGAACCGCTGGCTGTGATTGGCTTACACTTAGCCAATCACAGCAAGTACTCAATGAATGGCAGTGATTGAACCAATCACAGCCATTCTTCAAGCACTGGCTGTGATTGGCTAAGTGGCAGCCAATCACAGCCAGTGCTTCCAATCCCCGGCCAGAAGATTAAGATCAGGGCCGGGACCCGGGGAGAAGCTGTGGCGACACCCCGGACAGAGCGGGAGAGGTGATGTATACATTTTTTTTTCTTTAGTTACAGCTTATTTTCAGGGTAGGGCTTATATTTCAAGCACCCCCACCTCCCCCGAAATTCCTTGCATGTGGTGCTACAAAGTCTTTGTAGCATCACATGCGACTTTTTAGTGCTACAAAATCACGGTATTGCCGCGAGAAGACGCAGTAATATCTCACGGTGCAATAATGTGATATTGCTGGGATTTTCTTGCGGCGATGCCGTGTTGCCCGTGTGAAGGAGGCCTAAAGGTCCTTAAAGGGGTTTTCTAGGTAGACCACTGACATGGGATTTGTTCTCTGACAGCTTCAAGAGAAATGTAGGGAACAAAACAAGGGACTGAGCATGACTTTTGTTGACCTCACTAAAGCTTTTGACACTGTTAGTAGTGAAGGACCTTGGAACATTATTGCAAAACTGGGATGCCCTTCAAAATTCCTCAATATGATAATCCAACTTCATGAAGACCGGTGCGGTTGAGTAAATTCAACAATGAATGCTCCAAGCTCTTTCTAATAGACAATAGTATAAAGCAAGGATGTGTCTTTGCACCTACATACTTTACAATCTTCTTCATTATGATGCCTCAGAGAGCGACAACAGATCTGGATGCCCAGGATAGTGTTTACACTTGATATCACCGCCCAAGAGCTACTCTTTGCCGATGATGCTGCACTTGTGTCCCACTCGGAGGCAGCGCTGCAATGTACAACAGCTAACAGCCTATTTGGCCTGGAGATCAGTTTTAAGAAAACAGAAGTTCTCTAGCAGCCCATACCTCAGGAAGATTATCATCATCCTTGTATCCCCATTGGTGAGTCTGAACTGAAGGTTGTCTATTCAGCTACCTGGGTCGCACCATCTTCTCAGATGCCAAGACTGACAAAGAGATTGAGAACAGATTAGCAAATGCAAGCAGCGCTTTTGGTAGACTATACAAAAGAGAAAGGTGCACCAAACATCTGAAGAAAAACTCAAAGGTCAGTGTATATAGAGCTGTCATACTGACAACCTTTTTATATGGCTCTTGGATCATCAATCACCTCTACCGATGACTCCTCGAGCATGTTCATCTGCACTGCCTCCGCACCATTCTCAACATTCATTGGTATGACTTCACTACCAACACTGAAGTCCTCAAACAAATGGAAATCACCAGCATTGAAGCCATGCTCTTGAAGATGCAATTACGCCGAGCAGGGTATATTACCATGATGGAGAAATACTGTGTGCCCAAGACAGCGCTGTATGTTGAACTAAGAACTGGCCAACCGAAACAGAGAAGCACCAAAAGAAGAGGTATAAGGATTCTTTGAAGAAGTCCTTTGAAGCCTGCCATATTGATGACAACCAGTTGTCTACTCTAGCCAGAGGCGTAACTTGAAGCTCCTGGGCCCTGATGCAAAACCTGTAACAGGGTCCCCAACTATAATGCTTTATTCATAGTACTCGGTTCCCTATATGGAGAAGAGAGGCCTTATGGGCCCCCCAAGGCTCCTGGGCCCGGGTGCAACCACATCCCCTGCATCCTCTATAGTTACCCCCCTGACTCTAGCCTTCGATCGCAGATCTTGGAGCCACATCAGCTACAAAGCTGCCTTCTGTTTTGATAAGACTCACTGAGCTACTCTTGGGTATAAGAGGGGACAGAGAAAGAACTGTGACATCGCAGCACCAAATTCAGGACAAATTCTCCCTGCAATCATTGTGGCTGATTCTGCCTATCCCGAATTGATCTTATCAGCCACCAGCAAGCCGGTAGTAGATGTGAACTACCCCCTACTTAAATCTCAGTTTGCAGAGCCAAGAGAGTATTGATGATATCACTCCCAGAAGCCCCTTCAATCATTACCACACCGCCCATCAAAGTTTATGAAGGCACCACACTTGGCTGTGCCTGGTACTACAGCTCTGATCCATAAACTTGGTCGAATCCTCACTGATTATACATGAATGGTCAATCCCAAGGCCTGAATTGTGCACAAAATCTTTGCAGCGTAATACGCAGAAAGTGGAGCCCTTTGGTTTCAATGGGTTTACTTACGAGTGCATATTTTGCATGTGAAATTATGTCGCACAAGAAAAAAACAGCAGTACATGCGCAAGAAAAGACCACGTCCGGCACTCATGACAGAATTTGACCATTTCGATGGCCGGGAGCATCGGTGAGTTCTCTTTTGTATATACAAAAAAAACACAATTGCGTGTGCAAGTACGTTTATGATCATGTGAAGCCGGCCTTAAGGGCTTAATCAGATGACCATATGCATAAATGTGCGCGCTTCAAGGCAATGCATTTGCACTATGAACAAGGTAGCATCGCGCATGTATTGGCACAGAGTACTATACTTTTTGCACGCGCAAAACACCCCTGTCCTGATTTAAAAAACTATCTCGCCTAATGAGGTCCAGATGGTTTCTGTTCTTCACTGAATTGCACAGACTATTGTGATTTGCGCACCTACCACAGATTACGCAGAAAGATAGAGCAGGTCCGTGCACAAAACACGTTAATGAGAAAGAAGCAATTAACATCAATCCCTACAATCCCTCAAATTTTCCTCTGAAGGAAATCCATTCCAATGGTTGGCAGGAAAGACCAGTTATAGACTGCGCTGGGCTCTCACATGGTCCTCCATGCTATCTTTCACTACTTCATATATTTCAAAATGGATTTCTGCTGTCTGTTCTTTATGTACGGCCAAATGACTTGACCAATCTGCACCAACTTTGCCACATGGGTAAATCAGGCACTTCCAGGGGTTTAAGACCGGGTTTCAGCTCTCTAAGACCTACCGCTCAATAAATTTGCCAAAAATGTAATTACAAATATTAAAGGGGTTGTCCTTGTAATACCCTGCTTCAATAGGACCCCCTGGATTAAAATAATAAAGTGAACTATACTTGCCCCTCCATGGCCAATGGAATCCAGGACCTCAGCCCCGCTGTGGTCCCGGTGATTGTTGTGACAGATGATGAAATCCGGTGATTGCTGAGCCAATGAGAGGCTGTAGCATCATGTTTCTGAACAGTTCCATGAAGTAAACCCATGTGAAGCCGCGTCATTCAATTACTAAAATATAAGCTATAATCACCTAAACTGGCCCATCACCCCTCCATATTGGATCAGACATGAAAACTGTTCTATCAAGTACAATTTGGTCAGTAAATCCCACTAAAAGTCCTTTTACATGTTGATCAGAGCTCAATTAGTGCTGGTATGGGGACAAACGATCATTAATACAATTGTTCCTTCCCATACTGTTGTCATTAATCGGCAGCCAACAAGCGGGTGTTTTTATGTTTGCTAAAAAGACACTATAAGCTGATGAATAAGTATTTTCTGATTATTAGCCCTTTTACATGGCTCAATGACCGGGCAATGTTCATGCCCAATCAACAGGCTGTGTAAAAATTGCTCAAAGGGGTTGGGTAGTGGCCCAGAACATCATCCTGGTCTCCTCAATGAATGTCATACATGTTTGTCTCATGTAGATTCACTGTGCATGCCTGTCTTGTTATTTCCCGTATGTGTCTTGAGAGGTTAACTTTAATAAAATCATTGCCTGTATGTAAATGTATCAGTCTGTCATGTCACATGGTGTGAGTGAAGGTATACATAGGAGTGCATGAGAGCGGGAAGGGGTCTTCAATCTGTGTTCAGAGGAGATTCATCTGGATCACTACCAAACACAGAGCCACATGGAAGCACCTTCAGCTTCCTTGTGGTGAAGATGGAAGCGGAGGAGAGATATCCCGTGAGGATTGAATTCTGGATGTGAGTGGAGTGAGCCCCAATAAGAGAGTGAGCAGTCATAAGTAATTCTCCAAACAAGGCCACTACAGAGGTACTAATCAATCTTCAGGTTTTGCTAAGCGGCCGTCCAGAGCCAGGATCACCGCGTAGAAGTACACCCTTTAATAGTCTCACCCATGTTTCTCCAAGACTGAGTGAGAATAATTCAAGTTAATAATTGCTGCAAGAGTGTCTGGGGAGTGATACCTACTCCTTTCTTCCTCCAGAGGGTTCCCCTTCCAGGAGCAGTTCCTGGCAGATAACATAGACTGCAGGACCGGTGTCATCCTAAGTTTCCTCCCTGACCTCAACTCTCTTGCCTTGCCTGCACTGTAAAGACTTTAATGAAACTGCCTTGTAATAATTGTTTTCAAGTTTACTAAAGTAAAGTTTATACCGGGCCCTAACCGTTCCGAGGGACCCTTAGGTACTCAAAGGCTGGCTGTGTCTGTAATTATTCTCCATCGAGGATCATTCCAGTGTATTAGAATGGTGGCATCACCCATGACAACTACTACCCCCACTTTCCTGTTTATTAGCATTCCCTATCCCAGGGGTGTCTTTGGTGGCATGCAGTTACACTCTGGCCTTGGCTGCGTGTGTCCCTCAGGGAAAGTAGTCTGGTAAGTGCCGCCATGACAAGCCATTACGTAACCCTCCCAACTACCCACGTATATCAGGTGTCCAGGGTCTCCCTATGGGATGCTGCAGGTTGTGCCAAAATTACAAGTTATTCCCTATTCACAAGATATCCACAGGATAGGTGATAACTTGCTGATCAGTGGGGGTCTCACTACTGGTACCCCTGCTGATCTCAAGATCGGGGTCATGTATCCCCAGTCCTTCTCAATGTGGGATTACTGCACACCCTGCAGTGAGAAAGAGACTGGTGCGCTTTCAATGGGACTACCATGATACCCCAGCGGCACCTGCCCAGGTATTTCCATAAGACCCATTGAAGTGAATAGAGAGCTTCTGCGTGTGCTCAGCCAGTGCCCCATTCATAGAGATGTCACTGCGAGGGGAGAAACAACCCCTACAGTGACAAGAGGGCGGAACATGGCAGTCCCTATCTGGAGATTGATAAGACCCCCACTGACTAGCAAGTTATCCCTCATCTTGTGGATAGATGTAATTCTGGTGCAACCCCTTTAACAAACGTTATATTTTTATATTGTATTGTGAATTGTATTGCGACTACAAGACCCTGACTGCTTTCCAGAACTGACATCTGCCACCAATGGTATCATTCAACAACTCGTAACCAACTCTAGTTTGATATGATGTATGATTAATGATAGTTAAAGATGATGCTCCTTTTGGATGATCTCTTAGATTACTTAGCTAGTGCATATAGATATGGCCACTGTACAAGGGTTAACTTCCAAGGGCCTAATGGTGTATGGGGGTGGCTCAAGCTTCTCCAGACAGATGATGTTAGGAGAAATAAGAATATCGGGAACATTCAATCCCAACCCCCAATCGTATTGTTCCTTAGGAGATAAGCCACCACAACAGCTGTCTGTCTGTGACTTACCTCTCTAAACACATGAAGGTTTGACTGAGCTGAATGTTTATGTGTATGGAGGAGTCAGGGAACAGCTGTCGAACATACAAACTCCATGCAGTTGTTGTCCTTGGTCAAATTTAAACCAACACTCCAGCACTTCAAAGCAATAATGCTAACCACTGAGTGGAGGTGGAGGAGTTGTTTCATGGCTCTTAGACAGTGATATACACAAGTTTTAGGGGTATTGGTGAAATTTCAGTTTGCTTCAAACTAGTTCGGACCAAGCTGATCTTTTTGTAGAAGTTCAACAAAGCGGCCGAGCGGCACTTTTCAAAAGTTCACTAACTACTAATTCTGAAGATCGTTGGGCCCTCCAGGTAATGGATCTCACTCTCTTTGACATGGTTTAAATGTCTTCTGGTGAGTATACCCTTTAAATGTACACTCTGTGCATCAAACGCCAGTTCTTGGATATCCTACAGTTGAAGATGGCTCAATTTAGTAGTTATTAAGTGTCAAAACCAAAACTTTTGTTTCAAGGTGTCGCAAGTTTTATAAAGTTTCACTGGATATAGAAATAACACCATTAAAGCTCGTCCAGTCTGTAAATCCCCAGTAACTGGAAATGTTCACAGCTCCAGCCATTGTTACAAAAAAGGGAGTTAATGACGTCTCTCTGGGGCCCGTCAGTTCTAGAGGTCTCCAAAAAATATTCCAGGCCAATATGTTTAACAGCCCTCATAGCCCTGGACGGATTATATATTATTGAAACAAGGAAAAAGAATCGCCCTTTGTCAAAGTCATAAGCCCAGTGGAATCGTTGCCGAGGCTTAACTTCTGGCCACAAGAAGAATAACAGCAAGTAGATGTTGGCTGTTGAATCAAAAGCTAATTCACAGCTCTGCAGCTCCATCGTAACAAAGGCTCATTATTCATGTTCCTGTTCATGGTGTGAGAGTTCTGTAAAACATTTTACCCCAAAGACACCAAACTAATAAATGGTCCACGCCAGCTTTCTGACAACAATCGCCATGTACAGCCCTTCTGATGCGCAGGTTGGGAAATCTAGAGGTAATAACAGCATAGCTTCATGTCAAGATGGGTTACCATGAGGGTTACAGCCACTTTTGTACTGTTCCATAGAGGTATATCTACTAACAAACACTATGTTGACAAAAGTATTGAGACCTTCACCAATCCTGTGTGGTCAGGTGAAGAGGATATGCAAATCGGATGTGTGAGTATTAAGTAAAGAGGAGAGCATCACACTGGAGATCCCAGTACAGAAACCATCAGATGCCACCAGGTGTAGAGCCGACAATGCAGTGTGGTAGTGGAATGTCATCTGAGCAACCAATCAGGATGGGACGTTGGAGCACTTGTAGGCCTTCCAAAGTCCACTATTGGCAGTGTTATTGGTTTAGAGTATTTTTTCTTGGACTGTAAATGAGTGAAAGCAAGTGCTGTATACAGCTTTATCACAGTAAACCATCTTCCTTTTAGTTGGCCTTACAAGGCTGTGGTGGTTGCCTGGAGAGCGTTTTTTATATGACTGCATTGTCCCAGCAGTGAAGTTTGGAGGAGGTTCTGCCATTGGTTATAGTGAAATCCAACCTCAACACCAATGAGTACAGAGACATTCTGGATAATGTGGTCTCCCCAACCCTACCTGTGGCAATACTCTGGTACAGCTCCGTGTCTCCACCAATATGACCAAGTGCCAGGTCATACAGCACACAGTGTGGGAGAGCAGAATGTCCACAAATGTCATAGGCCCAAAGTCCAGATCTCAATCCTATCAAGCATTTTTGGGATGAACTAGAATGTCACATCCATGCATGCCTAACATAGCCTTCATCCTCAGATCACTACTTGAAGTGCCCATGGAGGATTATTGCAGTCATTGACATCAAAGGTGGCCCAACAGTTTATTGAAAAATGGGAATAACATTGACTTTCATCACCTTTTATGTTTTTGTTCCAATACTTTTGTCAAAATAGTGTGTGAGAAGCTTTGGGCCCCTTCTCACCTCAATGACAAAAATCTCCACATCATAAAATGCCTATGGAAGCAAATGAAGTCAGATGCAACTCAACAAATGTAAGATTTCATGCCGAGATCTAACAGTAGCAAAAAAACCACCTTGGTGGTGGAAGGAGCTGGCTGCAATGTTGAGATATTGCTAATTAATTCCCATAGGAATGTCTCCACCAGACATTAAAGCGGTAATGGACTGGGAGCTGTGAGTTCAGAGCAGGCACGGTTACATATCTCCAGATTGAGTTAGTTCTGGAATGCAGTGAAATCTTATGTTCTTCCTCGGTTTCTGTGTTAGCAGATGCTTGAGTGTCCTTATAACCTGAAATTGAATCCATGCCCCCCACATCTGCTTGGCTGGGCTTTGATTTTTGATACCTCATTGTTTAGTGAAATGTTTCTACATTGATTTAACTCTGACAGTGGCGCCAGTGAAGAAAGAAGGCGCTTTTACCTAGCGGTACTTTTCACAGGTACTTAGAGTATCGTCAAATGCAACATATCAGACCAAGGCTTTCAAGGAGGGGGCTGTTATGATGTACTTCCTACGATATCCAGATAAAGACCCAATGTAGTGGTATAATTCCCCCCTTTCCCAAAGATCATTTATGGTGCTCAGCTTGCCCCAGGACTATTGGTGAAGAATGGTGGGTGGTCTGTTTCCTGGACACAATCCATGGCTCAGCAACAATGATGTAGCAGAGGAGGGTACTTGGCATAGAAGCAGCAATAAGGAAGTTAGTCGGGCAAACCAGGGTTTGATGATCGAGAGCCAAGTTTCCCACATAGAAGATAATGCCAGGGAGTAATTAGGGATGTAAAGAGGTTATAACAACACAGCTCAAGTCAGAGTCAGGATTTTATAACTACCAGGTTATGGGAGCAAACACCTACACATGGCACTGAGGCCGCTATGTTGCTCTCTGATTGGTCAGCTGGTCGTTCTCTCTGTGCAGGCAATGGCTAAAAATCCTGATGGATTGCAGAAAGACATATTGCGGAAGCCTATTTTATTTAAGCAGAGATGGTTATGGTGTGCTAATGTTTACAAAGTTTGTCTTGTTGGCACTTCAAGAGCGGTATTCTGGGGGTCCGAGGGTGTGGCCGCTTGTTCCCACGTGACACACCTAACTGGCTTTTGGGATGGTGGCAGAGTTTAGTGGGTTGCAAAACTAGGAAAATGTAGCACAGTGCAGTTCTGGTTGAGCTTGCTGGACCTTATGGGCTACCAGTCTTCTCAGCCCTAAATGCAAAAGATTTTAGAGCACCAGCAGCCTCTGCACAAAAGGGGGGGGGGGGCGTTACCCTCCAGTAATCTAAGTATCCATGGCAGTATCAGGTTCTGGGAAATTACTTTTGAATTACTATTAGAGATGAGCGAGCATACTTTCCAAGGACAATTTCTCGATCGAGCATTGCCCTTAGCGAGTACCTGCCCAGTCGGAAGAAAAGATTCGGCTGTCGGCGGCAGGTGGGAGCGGCGCAGGAGATCGTGGAGGAACGGAGGGGAGATCTCTCTCCCTCTCTCCCCCCCTTGCTCACTGCCGCAACTCACCGCTCCCCCGCTCCGGCACCCGAACCTTTTCTTCCGAGCGGGCAGGTACTCGCTAAGGGCAATGCTCGATCGGGTAATTGCCCTTAGTGAGTATGCTTGCTCATCTCTAATTACTATGAGTACATGGAATTGCAGACACGTTGCACAGTTGTGACTAGGTCATATAGAGATGAGTTAAATTCGTAAATGGATTTGTTCCCGATAAAGACTGCAGGTGACCATGGCCGTATCAACTTGTGACTGCTATTGTTATATGAATATATGTCCTGCTTTACAGGCTTGGCAGAACGTTGCGATCAGACCAGCCTGGTATCCATTTATTAAGCATCCAAATAATGGCCAGTTACAAGCAATATCCTCGACGATCCTGCTGGTTACATTTCCACGGTAGGGAGATGACCCACTTGCCCACTTTGGCTCTGCTGTGGCCGGATCCTGGGCATGAGGGATTGAGGAACCTTCTACTCTCAATGGCCAATAAGAGCAACATTATCCCCTGCCTGGTGCAAACACTAAGTCAGACGGACGTTAGTTTGCCAATGGCAAAACCGGTACTGACTGAATCAGCCAAACGAAACAGGGGACATGGGATCCCCCCAGCCAAGTCCCCAAGTCCCCATCCACCCTGACATTTAGTAAAAATAGTACACAAAATTAATATATAACAGACAAGACGTACGGGTGACACGATGTGTATTTTGGTGCAAATTTCCAACAAACTCCATGTGCAAGGGTATGCTGACCTGGAGGACTATCCTACGGAATTATTGTAGATGCTGCAGGAAACACCACAACTGTCTGACAAAAGGAAGGCTTTAAGAAGAGAGATAAGAGGAGGACTGTAGAAGCCCATTTACAAGTCCCGATTACCGCTCAAAATTCAGTAAACTAAACTAATTTGATCAATAATTGTTCAGTATAAATGCACAAAAATCCCTCGCTTGTCGTTTGCAGTTTGTTTCGCTGTCTTTTCAGTTAGCTTAAAAAAATCATTAACTCGTGGCTTGTCTGAGGTGTGTGAGAAGCGGATGAGAAGCCCGCAAGACGGCGGCAAATCTTACTGTATAATCACTGACAACCTTCAGCGCTCAAGCAGTCATTTGAAAGACTGCCGGCCCATGTAAAAGGGCCGTAAGATGGAAGAAGGGAGAGGACTGTAAAGGCCCTTTTACACTGGACGATGGTTGGCTAAACCAGTACACAAGCGCTGACGTCACTGCTGAGGTCGTTAGTGCTCATGCAGAGCGTTTAGAGGCAGATTTCACCGCTGGATTGTGGGCCTCTTACTGACTTCTCACTCAGCTCTTCACCATCTATATTAAACTCTGACCGGGGAGCATTTATACAGAATGAGAAGCCAGCGATAGTTTTCATGCTGACTGAAAGCCAGTGATAAGGCCTTTCAAATCAATAGTCAACGATTGTTTTGCATTTATACTGCATGATTATCACTTAAATTGGGCCATAAACCAGAAGAAAGTGGTAAACCGCAGGAAAAGAGAATGATAACGGAACAGCTACAAGACAATATAGAAGAGGAAAACAGTAAGAAGAGACATAAGAGGATGACTAAAACAAGAGAAAAGAGGAGGACTGTAAGAAGAGAGATAAGAGGAGGACCATAAAAGGAGATGAGAGGGGAACTATAAGAAGATAAGTAAGAGGAGGACTGTAAGAGTCAACACAAGAGGAGGACTGTAAGAGTCAACATAAGAGGAGGACTGTAAGAGTCAGCATAAGAGGAGGACTGTAAGAGTCAACATAAGAGGAGGACTGTAAGAGTCAACATAAGAGGAGGACTGTAAGAAGAGACATGAGGATGACTAAAAGAAGAGAAAAGAGGAGGACCATGAAAGGAGATGAGAGGGGAACTATAAGAAGATAAGTAAGAGGAGGACTGTAAGAGTCAACACAAGAGGAGGACTGTAAGAGTCAACATAAGAGGAGGACTGTAAGAGTCAGCATAAGAGGAGGACTGTAAGAGTCAACATAAGAGGAGGACTGTAAGAAGAGAGATAAGAGGAGGACCATGAAAGGACATGAGAGGGGAACTATAAGAAGATAAGTAAGAGGAGGACTGTAAGAGTCAACACAAGAGGAGGACTGTAAGAGTCAACATAAGAGGAGGACTGTAAGAGTCAGCATAAGAGGAGGACTGTAAGAGTCAACATAAGAGGAGGACTGTAAGAAGAGAGATAAGAGGAGGACCATGAAAGGAGATGAGAGGGGAACTATAAGAAGATAAGTAAGAGGAGGACTGTAAGAGTCAACACAAGAGGAGGACTGTAAGAGTCAACATAAGAGGAGGACTGTAAGAGTCAACATAAGAGGAGGACTGTAAGAGTCAGCATAAGAGGAGGACTGTAAGAGTCAGCATAAGAGGAGGACTGTAAGAGTCAACATAAGAGGAGGACTGTAAGAGTCAGCATAAGAGGAGGACTGTAAGAGTCAACATAAGAGGAGGACTGTAAGAGTCAACATAAGAGGAGGACTGTAAGAGTCAACATAAGAGGAGGACTGTAAGAGTCAACATAAGAGGAGGACTGTAAGAGTCAGCATAAGAGGAGGACTGTAAGAGTCAACATAAGAGGAGGACTGTAAGAGTCAACATAAGAGGAGGACTGTAAGAGTCAGCATAAGAGGAGGACTGTAAGAGTCAACATAAGAGGAGGACTGTAAGAGTCAACATAAGAGGAGGACTGTAAGAGTCAACATAAGAGGAGGACTGTAAGAGTCAGCATAAGAGGAGGACTGTAAGAGTCAACATAAGAGGAGGACTGTAAGAGTCAACATAAGAGGAGGACTGTAAGAGTCAACATAAGAGGAGGACTGTAAGAGTCAACATAAGAGGAGGACTGTAAGAGTCAACATAAGAGGAGGACTGTAAGAGTCAACATAAGAGGAGGACTGTAAGAAGAGAGATAAGAGGAGGACTGTAAGAGTCAGCATAAGAGGAGGACTGTAAGAGTCAACATAAGAGGAGGACTGTAAGAGTCAACATAAGAGGAGGACTGTAAGAGTCAACATAAGTGGAGGACTGTAAGAGTCAACATAAGAGGAGGACTGTAAGAAGAGAGATAAGAGGAGGACCATGAAAGGAGATGAGAGGGGAACTATAAGAAGATAAGTAAGAGGAGGACTGTAAGAGTCAACAGAAGAGGAGGACTGTAGGAGTCAACATAAGAGGAGGACTGTAAGAGTCAACATAAGAGGAGGACTGTAAGAGTCAACATAAGAGGAGGACTGTAAGAGTCAACATAAGAGGAGGACTGTAAGAGTCAACATAAGAGGAGGACTGTAAGAGTCAACATAAGAGGAGGACTGTAAGAGTCAACATAAGAGGAGGACTGTAAGAGTCAACATAAGAGGAGGACTGTAAGAGTCAACATAAGAGGAGGACTGTAAGAGTCAACATAAGAGGAGGACTGTAAGAGTCAACATAAGAGGAGGACTGTAAGAGTCAGCATAAGAGGAGGACTGTAAGAGTCAACATAAGAGGAGGACTGTAAGAGTCAACATAAGAGGAGGACTGTAAGAGTCAACATAAGAGGAGGACTGTAAGAGTCAGCATAAGAGGAGGACTGTAAGAGTCAACATAAGAGGAGGACTGTAAGAGTCAACATAAGAGGAGGACTGTAAGAGTCAACATAAGAGGAGGACTGTAAGAGTCAACATAAGAGGAGGACTGTAAGAAGAGAGATAAGAGGAGGACTGTAAGAGTCAGCATAAGAGGAGGACTGTAAGAGTCAACATAAGAGGAGGACTGTAAGAGTCAACATAAGAGGAGGACTGTAAGAGTCAACATAAGTGGAGGACTGTAAGAGTCAACATAAGAGGAGGACTGTAAGAAGAGAGATAAGAGGAGGACCATGAAAGGAGATGAGAGGGGAACTATAAGAAGATAAGTAAGAGGAGGACTGTAAGAGTCAACAGAAGAGGAGGACTGTAGGAGTCAACATAAGAGGGGGACTGTAAGAGTCAACATAAGAGGAGGACTGTAAGAGTCAACAGAAGAGGAAGACTGTAAGAGTCAACAGAAGAGGGGGACTGTAAGAGTCAACAGAAGAGGAGGACTGTAAAAGTCAACATAAGAGGGGGACTGTAAGAGTCAACAGAAGAGGAGGACTGTAAAAGTCAACATAAGAGGGGGACTGTAAGAGTCAACATAAGAGGGGGACTGTAAGAGTCAACAGAAGAGTAGGACTGTAAGAGTCAACATAAGAGGGGGACTATAAGAGTCAACATAAGAGGGGGACTGTAAGAGTCAACATAAGAGGGGGACTGTAAGAGTCAACAGAAGAGGAGGACTGTAAGAGTCAACATAAGAGGAGGACTATAAGAAGAGAGATAAGAGGATGACTATGAAAGGAGATGAGAGGAGAACTATAAGAAGATAAGTAAGAGGAGGACTGTAAGAGTCAACATAAGAGGAGGACTGTAAGAGTCAACATAAGAGGAGGACTGTAAGAGTCAACATAAGAGGAGGACTGTAAGAGTCAACATAAGAGGAGGACTGTAAGAGTCAGCATAAGAGGAGGACTGTAAGAGTCAGCATAAGAGGAGGACTGTAAAAGTCAACAGAAGAGTAGGACTGTAAGAGTCAACATAACAGGAGGACTTTTCCTTTAAGCATCATATTAGAATTCTGATATTTATTTCACTTTGTGAGGAAGCGGCTTTTGACCTTTTTTGATGTGATGCGGTTTACTTGCCTTCCTGCCCCGACTAATGATTTACTTCTGTCCTCTAATAACTATTTGGCTCTATTCTGCGGCTCGTATACTCGTGTCACCCGGGACCTGTTATTTATGACTCAGGGCTCAACCATTATATTTGGCAAACATTGTTTCCTTGTGGCTAATATGGATTTTTCCACTCAGTAGCTGCAGCCTGTAAATTCGTCTTCAAAGTTAATTTTTAAGTATCTCCAAATAAATCTCAAATTAAAAGTCCTCCCCCCCCCCCCCTTCCCTGCCATAAATTCTCTCATTGCTTCTGTGACTACCAGTGGTCTTCACCTTAAAGAACAGGATTTGTGTGTTTACAAAGCTTTTCTTCCTTTCAGAATGTGGTTTTCATAATTAGACTGAAGGTTTCTAGAGAGCCATAAATAGATTATCTATCGAAAGTCGGGTGTCAGGTATAGTGAAAACAATGATAGATAGATAGATAGATAGATAGATAGATAGATAGATAGATAGATAGGAGATAGATAGATAGATAGATAGATAGATAGATAGATAGATAGATAGATAGATATGAGAGCTTGTTGACCATTATGTCGCAATCAAAGAGATTTCTCTCAGCTAACTGACCAGACTGTTAGGAGGTGTTGGGACCAGTGGATGGGGTCAAACAAGGTGACCGGGCTCAGGACGCCCCCTACAGACCACCAGTAGAAAGGAGCATCTGACCAGACTGTTAGGAGGTGTTGGGACCAGTGGATGTGTGAGGGCACACAAGGTGACTGGGCTCAGGACGCCCCCTACAGACCACCAGTAGACAGGAGCATGTGACCAGACTGTTAGGGGGTGTTGGGACCAGTGGATGGGGACACACAGGGTGACCAGGCTGAGGACACCATCTACAGACCACCAGTAGAGAGGAGCGTCTCACCAGACTATTAGGAAGTGTTGGGACAAGTAGATGTGTGAGGGCATACAAGGTGACAGGGCTCAGGACCCCCGACAGACCACCAGTAGAGAGCATCTGACCAGACTATTAGGAGGTGTTGGGACCAGTGGAAGTGTGAGGGCACACAGGGTGACCGGGCTCAGGACCCCCCAACAGACCACCAGTAGAGAGGAGCGTCTGACCAGACTGTTAGGAGGTGTTGGGACCAGTGGATGTGTGAGGGCACACAAGGTGACTGGGCTCAGGACGCCCCCTACAGACCACCAGTAGACAGGAGCATGTGACCAGACTGTTAGGGGGTGTTGGGACCAGTGGATGACGGCACACAAGGTGACCGGGCTCAGGATGCCCCCTACAGACCACCAGTAGAGAGGAGCTTCTGATCAGACTGTTAGGGGGTGTTGGGACCAGTGGACATGTCAGGACACACAAGGTGACCGGGCTCAGGACGCCCCCTAGAGACCACCAGTAGGGGGCATCTGACCAGACTGTTAGGAGGTGTTGGGACCAGTGGATGGGGGCACACAAGGTGACTGGGCTCAGGACGCCCCCTACAGACCACCAGTAGAGAGGAGCATCTGACCAGACTGTTAGGAGCTGTTGGGACCAGTGGATGTGTGAGGGCACACAAGGTGACTGGGCTCAGGATGCCCCTACATACCACCAGTAGAGAGGAGCGTCTGACCAGAGTGTTAGGGGGTGTTGAGACCAGTGGATGGGGGCACACAGGGTGACCAGGCTCAGGACACCATCTACAGACCACCAGTAGAGAGGAGCGTCTCACCAGACTATTAGGAGGTGTTGGGACCAGTGGATGTGTGGGGGCATACAAGGTGACAGGGCTCAGGACCCCCGACAGACCACCAGTAGAGAGGATCATTTGACCAGACTGTTAGGGTGTGTTGGGACCAGTGGATGTGTGAGGGCACACAGGGTGACCGGGCTGAGGACTCCCCGACAGACCACCAGTAGAAAGAAGCATCTGACCAGACTATTATGATGTGTTGGGACAGTGGATGAGGGCACATAAGGTGACTGGGCTCAGGTGTCCCCTAAAGACCACCAGTAGAGAGGAGCTTCTGATCAGACTGTTAGGGGGTGTTGGGACCAGTGGACGTGTGGGGACACACAAGTCGACCGGGCTCAGGACGCCCCCTACAGACCACCAGTAGAGGGGAGCATCTGATCATTCGACAAGCACCAGCAGCTCTAACTGTTTCGTTGTCCACCATCCAGAGACAAGGGGCGCCATCGTTACACCACTGTGTCTGTTGAACTATTTCCAGGTGCTTGGGTTTAGAACATCTGGTCTCATGATGCCCATTATATGTACGGCTTTTGACATCTACAATCACCTCAATTTGCAGTTGTATCGTAGGAATGCATCCACAAAATTGGCATACTTCTGTGTCCTGCCCGGTCAATAGATTCATTACCAATAGAACATATTAGATAGATAGGGGGATAGATATGAGATAGATAGATAGATAGATAGATAGATAGATAGATAGATATGAGATAGATAGATAGATAGATAGATAGATAGATAGATAGATAGATAGATAGATAGATAGATATGAGATAGATAGATAGATATATAGGAGATAGATAGATAGAAGATAGATATGAGATAGATAGGAGATAGATAGATAGATAGATAGATAGATAGATAGATAGATAGATAGATAGATATGAGATAGATAGATAGATAGATAGATATATAGGAGATAGATAGATAGATAGATAGATAGATAGATAGATAGATAGATAGATAGATAGATAGATAGATAGATAGATAGGAGATAGATAGATATGAGATAGATAGGAGATAGATAGATAGATAGATAGATAGATAGATAGATAGATAGATAGATAGATAGATAGATAGATAGGAGATAGATAGATAGATAGATAGATAGATAGATAGATAGATAGATAGATAGATAGATAGATAGATATTAGATAGATAGATAGATAGATAGATAGATAGATAGATAGATAGATAGATAGATAGATAGATAGATAGATAGATAGGAGACATATCTGTCTGTTCAATATCTGAAATATTGATAAGTCTATTAAGTACTGCAGAAGAACATGAGAATCTGGTAAAACTTGTTATCTTGTGAGAGAAATGTTACCTTGCAGAACACTTTTCTTTGCCCTTTGGTGAGGCAGGAAATACTTAGTGACGGTTTCAGATGTCTAGGAGAGTGGCACTATCAGTTCACAGTCATGAAGTGAGGTTGACAAGAAGCAGCGACGAGTTTGACAGAACGCGAATTCTGAAGAACTGACCTGGGTTAATACTTAAAGCTGCTTTTCTTAAGGAGTCCCTAAGGTCTCTGTAGAGTGCACAAATGCAGACAAATCCCTATCTGCTTCCTGCACAGTGCATATGTCCAACAACTGCAATTGCTTCATCCTGTGGCTGTATGTAACCACTTGTAATAATTCATAGTGGCCGAGGTAACCTAAACAACTAGCAAAGTAACACAGAAGACTCATCACATCACTCACAGATGGCATTGAAGAGGTTCTTCCAAATGGAAAACCTTGCAATGAAATGGTATGGTCCAGTTTCTCTAACCTGCAGTATCACATGATACTGCCTGAATCAACAAAAATCAGGGCACAAACTCCAAGCCATATGATTTACCCCATATATGCTCCTTGTCGAAAACCCTCCCCCTACCTAAAAGAAGTTGTTGTTTTGCTAAAAAACTTGTCCTGCAGTGGACAAGTCATCATTGTTTGCCTTCCATCCCAGGCAAATAATGATGAGTTGTGGTGTAATTAGATGTCTTGTCACTGGAGACCCTAAAAGTGGTTCCCCCCTTGGCCTATAAGAGGCTCTCAGAGGCTCCTTGTGTGTAGTGACCTCTTATTCCCCTTGTGTAGAGCTTATTGACCACTACACGCCTCTACGACGCAGAGAAGAGATTTCAACCTGTTACCATAGAGGGGCGCATTATTGGGATTGAAAAGCTAGAAGGTCGTATCGATGAATTGTCCCCCACCGGGCTGTTCTGACCAGACTGTTAGGTGGGGTTGGGACCAGTGGATGTGTGAGGGCACACGAGGTGACCCGGTTCAGGACACCCCCTATAGACCACCAGTAGAGAGGAGCGTATGACCAGACTGTTAAGAACTGTTGGGACCAGTGGATGGGGGCATACAAGGTGACTGGGATCAGGACGCCCCAACAGACTACCAGTAGAGAGGAGCGTCTGACCATTCAACAAGCACTAGCAGCTCTAACTAGGCCTCAGGATATTTAGTCTCACGGCGCCCATTATGTGTACAGCGTTTGACACCTACAGTTACCTCAGTTTGCAGTGGTGTCAAGAATGCCACACACAGCAAGGATGTCACAGGAATGCCTCCACAACATTGTCACATTTCTGTGACTGCCCGGTTGCCAGATTTATCATCAATAGTACATGTATGGGACATCTGAGATACAAACTTATGGTATCTTACAAGATTGCACGATCTAAAGGCTCAGTTACAGCAAGTGTGGACTGATGTGCCACAGGATAGTTACAAAACCTGTATGCCTCCATGCCCGCCCATATCACATCTTGTATCCAAGCTAGAGGTAGCCCATGAGGGTATTAGAGTCTTCATGCCTGCCTGTGTCACATCCTGTATTCAAAGCTAGAGGTGGTATAACAGCGTACTAGAGCCTCCATGCCGGTTTGTATCACATCCTGTATCCAAGCTAGAGGCACCCAAACAGTGTAATATAGCCTCTATGCCCACCAGTATCACATCTTGCGTCCAAGTAAGAGGCAGTACAACAGGGTACTAGAGCCCAATGCCCACCCATATCACATCTTGCATCCAAACTAGAAGGGGTACAACAGGGTACTAGAGCCTCCATGCCTGCTTTTATCATATCTTGTATCCAAGCTAGGGGTGGTATCACAGGATACTAAAGCCACCATGCCTGCAGTATCACATCTTATATCCAAGCTAGAGGTGGTACAACAGAGCTGGCTAGACTTCTAGATGGAACTTCTTTGGAAGACTTTGTAAAGATGTTTGCGTTGTTCCTCCCCGTTCTCTATCTCTGGACTGCCCTCTCTCAGCTATCTCCGGGACTAGACTGAATAACCCTGCATACTCTCTACCTTTTATACCTTCTCAACCAATCCTGAGCTACTGGAAATCTGATTATCAATCCCAGGCTAGCTAGAGGTAATTGACAGTTATGAGAGCAGGATAGAATGTATTCAGAAAAGTCATGCAGGGTTAGGTAGCATAGACACACCTAATTAACACATTTAAAGTCATTTACACACATTTAACGTATTTTAAATGCATATACACACAATTTACAAAGTGGCTATAGTAGTGCTATGGGACCCCAACTCTGGGGTGCTACAGTTCCCCTCTACTTAAAGAAAGCTGACCTTGGTGCTCTCTGTACCTGAAAGATCAAATCAGGCATTGATACTCTACAGTGTGCAAACCCATTTATTACACTCTACATCCCTAGTAAATTTTTCATGACAGTAAAGGGGCATAGTAAGGAAAAGCCACTGACTAGGCTGGAGTAAGCACATCATAAACGTACTAACACTTTTGTCTTGGCTGTTCAGACAAAACAACCCACTCAGGAATGACCATTGGAGCCCCGCTTCTGGTGTCAGTATAGTGGACGCATCAGCGTACCTGAAACTAAAGACATGTCCAGTATCTCTTAGAACTTTGCTGAGCTAGGCATAACCTGGGAACATCAGCATATCTCTATTGGGCCCATACATGATTCTTCTCCCCAAAGCCTAAAAATAAGAGGGGACCCCCCTCCCGAAACTGACACACAGACTGGAAGGGGGTGGCTGCAAGGGAACCTTAAGATGAAAAGAGTGAATTCATTACACATCTCTTTCTGACTTTAAGGGGGACTGAAAAGGGAAGGAGAGGGAAGTTCTTACACCTCTTCCAGACCGCTGAGAATGAAAAGTTCCACATCTAAGACTGGATGGGGTTGTACATAAGGGCGGAACCTTTGGAATTTCACAAGCAGACACTGGAATGAATTCTGATGACAATTTTAGTAGGCTTTTCTAGGGAACCTCACATATACATCACTACTGAGTGTATTACCCACTTACAAATTCAGCTTCTTCTTTGTTCCTCCTGTAATGACACGTGAACAAAACATTACATAACATTTTAAACACTCCATATTTACTCCTCCAGCACATATCCTAAATATTATTATAAAATGTATTACTCAGTCCTCATCAGCCATTGTTGTTAAAGTCCTTACAAAATCAATCTCATTAGTCATTGAAGAATGTTGGTGGACAATGATGAACAACATAGCCATTTGTTTAAAAAAGTGCACACATTTCTTTGGTATCATCCCCAGCACAGGCTTGAGGCACACAGACCATAATAAATAATCTGCCACTGGGCTGAATCCATCATCACAGAGTCAACATTAGGAAAGAACAATGGCTCAGCATACAGGAGTCCTTAAAGAGTTTGTATGTGGACTATGGACTAACTGATGTCAATGCCTGTCATGCTAAAGCACTTCTTTCTCTGCTGTCCTCCTGCACACAGGACCTCCGACACATCCAATACATCTTTGGAATCGTGTCACCCCCAGGCATCCTGTTGTCCTATCCAGCCGAACTGACGAAGGGCTTCATCCCCGAAACACGTATTCTATTGCTGGTTTTTAATTTGTGAAAAAATAAAAAAGAAGTGCTTTCACCATCACACATTGGACTTTGATCTACATCTTCTAGTAGCTTAGAGGGTTGCGCCTCCATACCAGTTTTTTTCACATCCTTTTCGATGAACGCCTATGATGAGCTGATGGATTGCAAATAAAGGCTCAACAATCATGGGAGTCCTATAAAACTGGAAAACAATAAATTGCTCCACCGGAGTAGGAGCCTTTAGAGAACAAAATACATAACAATATGGAGCAGGAATGTCTGTACCTGGATAATGAGTCTCTGCAAACAAACTTATGTCCTCAAAGGTCTCAACTGATGACAGTAGTCTCTACTTTTGGAGGACCATGGGACAATTATTGGTTTCTCCTCTTCTGTGATTGTGGACGTCCACTTGGCGAAGACCAAAGGTGCCATTAGAAATGTCCCCATTTCTATGTGGAAAGAAGGGGTTTCCTCCACCGACATGACAGCAGCAGGAATTGGGCCTGCGACTATGATATCCACAGGTCACAAGGGGGCTGCATCAGCACACGTCGGGCACTGATTGGGGATGTCGCCTACAGCTGCGGGATTATCCGCGAAAGAAAGGGAAGCTATTGCAGGGATGGCTGCAGTCCGTCCAGACTGAGCGATTTCAGGAGGGTTGAGGCCTGGAGTGACAGGGATCTCCACGGCTGCGGAGGGATCTGTGGTGGTAGTGGGGCCTAGCAGGACCCATGGAGGTCGCTTACCCTTTCCTGCGTTTGCTCAAAGACCCCCAGGGTTTCCACAGCAGCAGTGGTGGCTCCACCGCTGGCAGCAGGAGCTTTATGGTGCTCAGCGAGGGAACCACGAATCTCAATGATGATCTCCTCCTTGTCGGGCATCAGGGCGAGGACCTCCAGTTCATCGTCGAACATCCACTGTGGCTGTGCTGGTGGATATCCCACAGGCCCTCCTCGGAAGGACATCTCATGGCTCAGCAGTTGTAGAAGTTGCTTGTAGCGACTAGGTGTTGCTTCTTCTTTGGCTGGGACAAGACCGAACTTGCTCAGCAGGAATTTGGCGCCAGAAGAGTGTAGATTCCCCCAAGCGCAGGACTCGACTAGCTGTGTTCTTAATTTTACTGCAGTGGATTAGTGCCCCCCACTTTAACTGTAGTCATGGCAGGCTTTTGCAAAAAAAAAGATGACCAAGCAGAAGTTTTCCCACGCTTGGGAACCATTCTGGACATCTGGGATGCAGTTACAATTTTTCATATTCTGGTCGCCATTTTGGATTTTTCCTTTGCGGCAGTACAGTATTAAACAGTCCTTCTTTACAGTTGGAAACACTTTTTTAACACACTTTCTCTAGACTGTCTTTTCTTTTAATAAGGTTACATTTCTTTACTCTAATGAAAACTATGACATCCAGATGCACTGACATAGTCTTAAAGTCACTTAAAGCACCGAGACACATTATTACTTCCAAGACCCATTATTACGGTCCAAGCTCAGAGGGTCCACAACCTTGTTCTTTCCTCAATAAGGCTCAGAGGATTGATATAGAACTGGTCTTAGACTGGGGTGCAGAGGAACATTTTACTCCCTGACATAATGTCCCTGACTTGTCCTTAACAAAAATGCAACAAAGACGCATGCTGTGGGAATACTGGCAATAAGGCTCATCCTGTTCGTGACACCAAAACATGTATCACATCTTGTATCCAAGCTAGAGGCGGTGCAACAGGGTTCTAGAGCATCCATGTCTGCCCTTATCACATCTTGTATCCAAGCTAGAGGCGGTGCAACAGGGTACTAGAGCCTCCATGCACACCCGTATCACATCTTGTATCCAAACTACAGGCGGTACAACAGGGTACTAGAGCCTCCATGCCTGCGAGTATCACATCTTGTATCCCAGCTAGAGGCGGTACAACAGGGTACTAGAGCCTCCATGCCTGCGAGTATCACATCTTGTATCCAAGCTAGAGGCAGTACAACAGGGTACTAGAGCCTCCATGTCTGCCCGTATCACATCTTGTATCCAAGCTAGAGGTGGTGCAACAGGGTACTAGAGCCTCCATGCACACCCGTATCACATCTTGTATCCAAGCTACAGGCGGTACAACAGGGTACTAGAGCCTCCATGCCTGCGAGTATCACATCTTGTATCCCAGCTAGAGGCGGTACAACAGGGTACTAGAGCCTCCATGCCTGCGAGTATCACATCTTGTATCCAAGCTAGAGGCAGTACAACAGGGTACTAGAGCCTCCATGTCTGCCCGTATCACATCTTGTATCCAAGCTAGAGGTGGTGCAACAGGGTACTAGAGCCTCCATGCACACCCGTATCACATCTTGTATCCAAGCTAGAGGCGGTACAACGGGGTACTAGAGCCTCCACGCCCCCCGTATCACATCTTGTATCCAAGCTAGAGGCGGTGCAACAGGGTTCTAGAGCATCCATGTCTGCCCATATCACATATTGTATCTAAGCTAGAGGTGATACAACAGGGTAATAGAGCCTCCATGCCTGTCTGTATCACATCTTGTATCCAAGCCAGAGATGGTACAACAAGGTACTAGAGCCTCCATGCCCGTCTGTATCACATCTTGTATCCAAGCTAGAGGTGGTACAACAGGGTAATAGAGCCTCTGTTCAAGGGGTCAGTTTTCCCCAAATAAATGTTCCTTTTGCTCTGATATTATAATCCCTTTCTTATATCAATGTTACAATCACACAGAGAAAGTTGGATTCCATTCTGACACTTTCTTCTACGTGCTTGATTTTTTTTTTTTACCATGAGTGTATATATTGGATACAGCATGCAGGACACAGCAGGATTAGATACAGCAGCTCAGCTCTAGTTTACCTTTATATAATGTAGTCACCACGTAATAGTGAGATACCAGCTCTATATGGGGGTTATAGTGCAATTACCTCCAGTGACCACAGGTAAAGTCTTTTCTGCTTGTACTCATCCACTTTCTCTTTTCTTTATCAAGGCTCTGACTGCCATGACAACGTCTTCCAGTCATAATTCATGTGTACGCTTGGACTCCATGTCCTGCTATTGCAATGCCTTTCTAATTGCCCCCACGCAGACTGTTTCCCTTCTGTGCCCTAACACATTCTAACAGCACTCCTATACTCAGTAATAGTCTACTTCTGGGTTCCCATGTTCAGTAATAAGGCTTGCTCTGTTCCTCCTGCAACACCCCAGAGGGGTGACTCTGGGCACCTGGCTAACATGAACAGTTAGGAGAGATAGGTGCTGCCTGGTCATGGTGGCACTCGCCAGGCTCAGGTCCCAGAGGGTTGACACGCAGCCTAGGCCAGAGCAGGATCGCAGGCCAGCTTCAACACCCCTATGATAGGTAATGCCAATAAAAGAGGATGGGGGAGTAGTAGTGCTTATCACTCTTGCTGCAACCGTTCCCACACACCGGTATGCTATGCGGCGGGGAAATGAACACAGAGACTTCTGTATAGTACCTCAGGTCTCCAGGACTGGTTAGGGCCTGGTATAACTTTTACTTAACAATAAACTTCTAACAACAGGTAACGCAGGTACAATTCACTGTAACACATTAGCAGGCTAGAGCTCAAAGGTAGGGAGGATACACAGGATGAATATAGTCCTACAGTCCACGCTATCTGTATGTCGCTGGTCCAGGATTGGGAGCACTCCAGAGGGAAGAGGGGGCAGGGGTCACTCCGCAGGCTCTCTGCAAGGCAATTATTAAAGAAGGCTTAGCCTACAAACACCCTGCCCAGCAGGCGCGTGGGTGTTACAATAAAGTACCTCTGTGCGGTGATTCTAACTATGGACAGACGCACAGGAAAAGCCTATAGTGTGAACTGGTACCTTGATTAGAACTTTGGTAGGGCTCTCTCTCTCTCTAATGACGGGACTCATTCCTCTCACATCCACACTCCAATCGCTATGGAAAATCGCTCCACTTCCTCCATCTTCACCTACATGGAAGCTGAAGGTGCTCCCATGTGGCTCTGTGTTAGCGCAGAGTAGACCAGGTAGACCAGATGGAAGACCTCTTCCCACTCTCAATCACTCTTATTTATATCTTCTCTCATACCACAGGACAATACAAACTGATACATTTACATGTAGGCAATGATTTTATGACTGTTAACCTCTCAAGCGCCGCAACTGTGCAACACACACACTGGAAATGACAGGACAAAGTTTGCACAGTGCATCTACATAGGACAAAACATGTATGACATTTCATGCAACCATAGAAGAAATACAATGTGGCTTTGAGAATACCTGTAGATTAAGCGTGACCACAGACGAGCTGGGAGGGCATAGAGGTCATTTGTATAGAAGGAGATGCATTTAGAAGCATGAAATGTTTATAACTTCCTAAGAGACGGGGGCTATAATACAAAACATGACCATCAGTAACTGATAACCTCATTAACTGCGCAGAAAGAAATCCTTGTAGTGAGGGATTGTATATTGAAAAACATCTTCTATCTTACAGGAGTTATCTAGGGAGGTGGAATCCTTACCTGGACCTGCACCTTCACTTCCAGCCTGGCTCCAACACCAGCTCACGTGGTGTTAGGGTTGCAACCCGGCCGGTGACTCGCCGCCCCAGCCAGAAATTAAGATTAAAGGCTGGTGTATTTATTTGTGATGTGTACAGGAACGCAGAAGAGATCGGGTGCCACAGTCTCTGATTACAGCAGCGGTACGAGAACAGGAGCTACAGAGGGAGTGAAATACCTGATGGTGTTGGGTTGCTGTCTGGCTGGAGGTTGAGCATGAGATGGGCACAAAGAGGGGGCCCTATTACTTCTGGGGACACTATTACTATTGGGGCCTTTACTGGGAGCACTATTACTATTGTAGCTACCACAGGACGCACAATTATTATTGGGGACACTACTGGAGATACTTTACTATTGGGGCCACTACTGGGGCAGTATTACTATTTGAGGCACTACTGGGGACACTATTACTACTGCAGCTACCATTGGGTGCACAATTACTATTGGGGATACTTTAACTACTGGAGCCATCGCTGGGGTCACTATTACTATTAGGGCCATTATTACTATTGAGAACACTATTACTATTGGGGACACTACTAGGGCACTATTAAGGGCAATTCTATGCATGCTATTACTATTGGGGCCACTACTGGGGCTCTACTTGGGCCATTACTGGGGTCACTATTACTAATGGGGCCATTATTACTATTGGGACCACTACTACTATTGGAGGTACTACTGGGGCCCACTTTTATTGTTGAGGCCACTACTGGAGGCACTGTTTTTATTGGAGGCCCAACTATTATTGGTGCTACTACTAGGGGTGCCATTAATATTGGCGGGGGAGGGGGAAGTAATATTAGCCAAGTGTGAGTCCACTACTGAGGACACTGTTGCCATTAGGTTCACTACTATGGGCACTATTACTATTGGGGACGCTGTCACAATTGAGGCCACTAATGGGGCAGTAATGCCATTTGCGTACTAGAACAAACTTGGGTGAAATATATGTTGTAATAAGCCATGTCCCTAACCACACCCCTTTTACCTTGGCCGGTATTTTTTTGTAACGAAGGTGGCAACCACTCGTGGTGCCCCCTCTGATGACATGAACTTACTCTTGTCAGTGACGTTATCAGGGGGGCAGGCTGACTGGCTAATTCGGATAACAAAGCCAGCCTCCTTCTCTGTTTCTGCATCGGTCATGATGAATCATAAATAGAAACACATCTTTTATCTTAAAGGGTTTATCCAGGCTGGTGAAATCCTGGACCTGTCATGTCAGCACCTCCAAAGTACATCATCATCATGTATCTGAGTCAGGGGTATTGGCAGACACCTATGACGAAGGAAGCACAGGAGAGGTTTGCTTTCATCACCCCATTCAGACTGAATGGGTCCATGATGAGCCTCTTCAACATGAAAAATGATCTGGCCACTTTCCAACACTTGGTGGGTCAGTTGCTTGAGGGGCTTGATGAATTTGCGTTCGTATACTTGGACAATCCTACAGACTTCAGACCCACTTGGGAGGAACACCGAAACACCTGTTGTGGGTTCTTAGGCAGATCTAATCTTCAGGCCTGACCATCAAGCTTGAAAAGTGTCAGATTCACATGCAGAAGGTGCAGTACTTAGGGCACTGAGTTGAATAAAAACTCTAAATCCAGACCCACCCCTAAAATAAAGAAGCAGTTGATGTCTTTCCTGATTTCTTCATACCCAACTACAGTGCTCTAGCCAAGCCCCTCACTGACCTGACCAAGAAAAAACTGCCTCAGTGTCCCAATTCTGCAGGCTCCAGACCGGTGGTGCAGATCAATGGCAGTGCATTTGGCCTGGGTGCTGTTCTCAGCTAAATAAACTCTGGTGGGGAAGAGCAAGCTCTTGTAGCAAGAGATGGTGTACACCACAGTAGAGAAAGAGTGCCTAGCCATCATGTGGGCCCTACAGAGGCTGCAGCCATATCTCTATGGGCACAACTTGACTATAGCGATAGATCACAACCCACTTAGCTGGCTGGATCGGGTGGCAGGTGATAATGGCAGATTGTTAAACTGGAGTTTGGCTTTGCAGCAATATGACTTCCCCATCCAGCACAAGAAGGGCAGCAAGTATGGTAATGCTGACAGATTATCCCAACAGGGGGAGGAAGCAGAGATGAGTTTAGGAGATGATATGGGGATTAACCTACCATGCCAGCTCTAAAATGGGAAGGTGTGATGTAATGATACTGGTAGATCGCCACCCATCTTTTCGTGTCAATTTGCTACTGTTCTGGTCTGGGAAAGTTGAGTGGATCTAGGTAGATGATTAAGCTTATCTCCTGCCAAGCAGAACTCATAGATAGTCATTCATCAGCCTTTCACACCTGTACTGGAGGGGTCTTTGATCCCATTTGCTCCTTTTGGAACCAGCAAGGAAGCCCTTTGTTGTAGTGACAATGATGTTACTAAGCAGGGATGTCAATTCAATTGTTTATATCCCTCCACCATTGTATCCCATCTTGTGTCCAATACACAAACCTAGACCTTGTGGCATGAAGACTAATACTGTTATTCATCAAAGGAGGAATTAATAACAGGGATTATGGGTCATCCGAAGGCCCCGGCACAACAGCAGTTATATTTTCAGAACCACAAGCGTACCACGGGCGCAGTGCATTCATTCCCACAGCTGTGCGACCCCCAAAACCTACAGAATTGCATATCTCCAAAGTGAATCACCTGACACATATCATATTTGGTATTCATGAGTGGGTATATTCACGATATGAATCATGGTGGCTATAGGTTCCAAATTGGGGGGGGGGGGGGCTCCTACGAAAAAACGGGCAAAATGTTAAGTTAGGTTTCCATCTAAAAGATCTGCGCACATACTCAGCCAGCCCATCAATGATGTAAAAAGAAGGACGGCAGAGGTGTGACTCAAAGATGGCTTTAAAACAAAGAGATCCCTTCCCCATTGTCAGACCCCAGAGTGGCATCTGAATGCTGTCCCCCATTCCACGTGTTCCTCACCCCTGGACTCTGCAAAACCATTTCATAAACTGGTATTTTCTATTATTTTATCCCTTTTTGTTTTCATAGTGTTTTGCGTGAGTTTGTAGCTCCTCCCCCTTCTGTAAATATCTCCTTTTGTATATTTTTACCTGAGCACTGCTATCCCTTTTTGGAATAAAGCTTTAATCTTTATTTAGGCGTCCTTGAAACCTCTAAGCGATCCATAATCCCAAAGTGTGTTAGTCATCTGTCAACTGGTGGAAACCAAGGTGGCTGACCTACCTGTCGGAAACAGTCAGTGGTGGCAGCGAAGTGTGTTGGGGAGTGCTAGGGCGTGCAGGGTGTGATTTGGTCTCCCTCTTGCATGGGTGCAGGATCCAGGGAGCTGGGTGCCAAACGTTACAGGTTGGTGGATGTCAGACCCATGAACCCCACCATCTGTGATAATGCATACTGGCCCTTTAAGAAAGAGGCAGGAGCATTGGCAAGCCCTAGCAGGAGACACCAGGAAGTGAGCTGTGGAGTGAGAGAGGCATGCAGTGTGTGGATGACATATGCACTCAACTGCAGCCCCAGCAGCAGGTAAGTAGGGTGGGCAGGGGCAGCACGCCATGACAGGTCTTCTAGTGTAATCGTGCGGATAGTATACTGAGAATGGTATGATTGAGGAAAACATCCAGCGAAAGGGGATCCTGTGGATTGGAACAATTAATCATCGGAAGGGGTCGGAGGAGGATGTCAGGAATTGTTCTGAACAACAGGCTGCACAGTCAGCTGAATACAACGCTGGAGCTGCAACTAATGTGTCCGAACGCACAACTCGCCGTTCCTCCGCATGGATGGGCTATAACAGCAGACGACCAGTTCCAGCGCCATTGTGTCTAAAAAAAAGCTGAAAGATGATACTCCAGGGGGCAAAAGAGCGCAAAACGTGTATCACTGAGCAGCGGAAAAACATCTCCTGGACAGATTGATCCAGATTTCTGTTCCATCGTGCTGATGCTTCAGGAGCAGGCCCACAGCTGAGGAGATAGCAGGGTAGATAAGGCCTAGTCACGGGGTTCTACCATCTCTTTCCCTGGGGGTAGCATGGGACCCGACTAAGTTACTGCTGGGGGAGTTTCACAGGGAAAACCCAATCTGCGGTTTACCTTAATGTCCTTATCCCTCATGATGCCATTGTTCCATCTTCTGCTGTGAATCCAGAAGTCGGTAGAGCTAATTTACTCCAATAAATGGTTTACAGTCCACAAAAATTTACATCAGCCAGCAGGACACCGGTATAGACAGAATAGTGGTGTGACAGAGAGGATTCACAGGATGGCAGACGAGTTCACAGTCCCAGTTATCACAGGATGGCAGACGAGTTCACAGTCCCAGTTATCTCTGGGGTTCTGCTTCCCATAACTCTCTTGTACTCTCACTCCAGCTCTCTACCGGTACACACTCACGTTCAGCAGTCACACTCAGCACTGCTTAGCTCTCTTTCCCTCTCTCTGTCTCTCACATACACCTTGCTAAACACATATATATAACATGATCACGTGACACACAACAAGATACAATATTCAGAAATAACCTAGATGTTAACCCATTCAGTGCTCAGAGGGGCAATACACATCAAATACACACACATAGAGGACACTGACAATACAATTGCACAAGACAAACACATTTATATTTGTGGAGGGGCCACGTTAACTCTGGGCCACTACAGTCCCCCGAACGTAGAACAAGCCGACCCTGGCGCCGCTTCAAAACAGAGTATATTCCAGAGGTGGTTAGTCTCACTTTTCTACTCATAGATCCTCTTAAAGAAGCATCTGCACAGTCATGGAGGATGCAAGGTGAAACCTTAACACTTACACCCCCTCTGGTTACAACTCAGAGCTTACCCATCCTGGTGTACTCAGACTACCTAAGTACTCACTTTCCATATAAAGCATTAATGCATAACAGAGTGCATGTATGAGTGGTATTGCCATAACCACCAGAGAATTACTACTAGGCTGGTCGGAATCCGGGATGCACTAGGATTGCTATGGGGCACTTGCATAACTCTTCTCCCCAACGAGTAAAGAAGACAAGAAAAAAATACATCACTGTAGCTATACAAAAGAGTAGAAGAAGGCGACTGGTAGGTTTAAAAAACAATAGGCAGGTGGAATGACCATCACTTCCTCTGAAAAACTATGTGAAGGGTGGTAGCTAAAAGTCAATACCCCCAACTGAGTTGACTAGGAAAAAAATGAAAATGAGGCTGTATCTCCTGAGACAGACAAGATAACAGTCAGACACTGGAATGCTTAATTAGTGAGTGGGGTCCCATGTGGGGGCACCTCACTAGTACCTCCATGTCCAGGAATGCCTATAATGTTAGTAAGTCTTCCTCCAGATCCTTGATTAGAAGAGCTGCTTTGAGTCTTGTGTCCACCAAATGATCAGAGGACCCAATATGAAATACAGGTCAAAGTAAAAAAGCAAAAAGAACCAAGTGCTTGCAGGGAAAGACTAAATAAATCGTCTATCGTATAAGATACGTCCTTAATTTATTAGATATGCAACACGTTTCAGCCCATATAAAGAGGGCCTTATGAGGTTGAGACAACCCCTTACAGGGCAATGAATGGGGCTAACCCTTGCCCCCAGGCCAGGTCCTGCAGGCTTAGTGGTGCCCAGCAGGAGAGATATTGTAGTTGCAACATTGATCTCTACTGGAGCGCATGCACACAGCCTTCAGCTTGCAGTTCAATGACACGGTCCATGCACGGACTTCCAAGGCTGGCAGCACAGCTAACAGGAGGCAGGTAAAGACATGCACCCCTAGGAGCCTGCCCTGTGGGCACCATAACTTAGTTTATGGTGCTCAAAGTTGGTGACAGGTTCTCTTTAACCCCTTAAGGACAAGGACGTTTCAGTCCTAAAGTACCAGACGCTTTTAGGGGATTAAACCCGCTACGGAAATACTTTTTGCTGCATTATTTTTTGATGACACACAGAGTCATGTTTAGAGGTTTTTTTTTCTATATTTTATAGTTTTATTATAGGTAAAGAGCTAAAAAAATGGATTTTTTTAAAAAAAATTATAGTTTATTTTTAAATTGTGCATATTCACTCTAAAATAAAGTACATGAACGGGTTCCTCATGGTGTTTTGGATGGTTTAATATGTAATCTGTATAGTCTCACATTACAGGATGTATATGGTGACGGATTTGTTGGTGTCAGCAGTGGGTGAGTTTTTTTTTTTATATATATATATTTTTTAATTTTTTCAGTAGTTTTTTTTAAACTTAATTTTTGTAAATATTCTTTCACATCTATGTCCCCCATGATGTCGTTGAAGACCTCTGGGGGTCATTCAGATTGTCTTTTTTTATTATTTCACACTTATGCCTTTTCAGGGTCCTCAGCTAAATTACAGGAGCAGGAGCTTAAGGTCGCATACACACGAGCGACACGATATGGACATGAGAAAATCACAGCAATATCACATCGGAGGTCAGAGTGATATCGCTGCATTTTCTTGCAGCTATAAGGTGATTTTGTGACACTACAAAGTCATACGTGGTGCTACATATGATTTTGTAGCACCATGTGCGAGAATTTTCAGGGGAAGGGGGCTTATATTACCCTAAAAATAAGCCCTAACTGCAGAAAAACAAAGCCCTTTCTGAATTGGGGGATCAAATTCCCTGCCTCCAGGAAGTGCTGGTTGTGATTGGTTCATGAGTGTTGTGGATCACCCAATCAGAGCTGGCGCTTGATGAACCAATCACAGCCATCCATTAATTCATTGAATGGCTGTGAGTGGTTCCTCAAGCGCTGGTTCTAATTGGCTGAGCATCGTGCTCAAGAACCAATCAGAGGCAGAGATTCCTGGAGGTGGGTGTTTTCAAAGTTCCAACTAGGAAGCTCTGCAGGAGAACTTCAAGCAACTGCTGGGGAGCTTCAAGGAAGACACATAGGGAGATGACAGTGGCGGAGAGATGATGTATTCCTTTTTTTTTGTATGCAGCTAATGATTAGTTTAGCCCTTTTACTATAAAAGTTGCATCACACTGCATGAAAACCGTGTTTTCGCGCGATCCGATGCAACATACAGGAAGGATTCATAGGGAAACAGGGGCTACAACAAAATTGCAAATCGCGGCTGTATAATGCATGCCACGTTTTTGTAGAAGAACCCAAAGGAAAGTGTGAGCTTTATATATATGCAATTTGTTGCACTGTCATATTGCGACAAAATCGTGCAAGAAAATTGCCCATGTGGATGCGGCCTAAGGCCTCTTTCACCAGCGCTGGAGCATCGGGCCCCGTTTTCCGTTAACAATTTGCATTCGGTGATAGTTCCCGGCAGTGGTGAGGGAAAAGTTGTGAAAGGAAGTATCGTTGGGGTGTACAGCTGGCCCGTTTGCGGTTCTGCCGGTTCCCAATCAGGTGGTTTGCTTTTTGGTGGTGGTTCCAAAAAGGGAGCCCGGAAAATTTAGTTTGATTCACCACCTGTCGTATCCGAAAGGGGAGTGGATTAATGATGGGATAGCTCCCGAGCTATGTTCAGGGGTCCTTTGATGCGGCTGTAAAATGAGTACAGTGGTGTGAAAAGTGGGCGCTGTTGGCCAAGACTGATGTGGAATCCGCTTTTCGGTTTTGTCGGTGCACTCGGATAGTGTTCATCTGTTGGAATGCGTTTAGTAAGGGGAGTTTTTTGTTGGTCAGTGTTTGCTGATGGGGTGATCCTTTTCCTGCACTTATGTTGAGGCGTTTAGTTCCTTTTTGGAATGGGTTATTAGTAGAGATGAGCAAGCGTCTAAGGCACACTAAGGCAAATTACTTGAGTGAGTATTGCCTTTTGCGAGTACATGCCTGCTCGTCTCAAAAGATTCGGGTGCCGGCGGGGGGAGGGGAGCGGCAGGCGAGAGTGGGGAGGAACGGGGGGGAGGAGATCTCTCTCTCTCCCCCCCACTCCCCCATGCTCACTCCCGTAACTCACCGCTCACCCCCGGCGGCAGCCAAATCTTTTGGGATGAGCCGGCATGTACTCGCAAAAGGCAATACTCACTCAAGTAATTTGCCTTAGCGAGTACGCTCACTCATCTCTAGTGGTTATGTCCGGTTTGCAGTTGATTTTTGCATTACCTGGACGATTTCTTGTGTGTTGGACCGACAGGTTCGAGCGTATTTGGTTGACTTTTATCGACGGTGCAATGGGCTGCCAGTAAATTTGGTGCCCCATTAGCACCTGAAAAGACTGAGGGGGCTCCATGGGTCAAGTCTAAGGATGTTTCTGGAGTCGAGCCAGCAGGCCCCTTCCTTTGGGTGTGGACTTACGAACAAGCTTTCAGGCTCTTGTGTTGGACAGTTGGACTGAGAGCGGCAAACCGCCATTGGTGAATCGCTCCTTATTGTGGATATGGTAGCTATTTGTTTGGAGAGTCTTACCAATAATGCATCCACTGAGTGCTGAGTGTACATAGCAGGAGGTATTAGTGCTGGGTAGCTGGCATCAGACCTTGGGACAGAACAGTTAACCCCTTAGTGACACGGCCAATGTCCTAATGATGCACCAATTGTTGTGGGATTTTCATCTGTACATTTAAAAAGCCATAACATTTTTTTTTTCCATGGACATGGCCGGATGAGGGGTTGCTTTTTGCGTGGCAAGCTGTAATTTATTTGTATTGGTACTATTTTTGGGTACATATTATGTATTGTAGAACGTTTATAAACATTTTTGGACAGAATGTAGAGAAATTCTGCCATTGTTTTTTCTTCTTTTTTTCTCTTACAGTGTTAACCCTCTCCAATCCACTGTCTGACGTCTGAAGACATTCTGATTGAAGGCCGTACAGCTCCAATGTCGGAAGACATCCGGCAGGGTTTTCTTACTGTATATTACTGGCCGGTCTGTTGTCGGGGGCCTCTCCAGCGTGTCCCATACCGCAGTACTGGCTCTAGCCAGCAGATGGCACCATTGTATAATGGCAGAAAGAGAAAGCCCCCTAGGAAACCCTGAATCCAAAATTGGATTGCAAAGGGTTAATCATGCAGCATAAGTTACATGATACATTTTTTTTCTCTGAGTTGGTTAAATTACGATGATACCAAAATTTTATATTTGTTCATGTTTTACCACTTGAAAAATACACCATAAAAATACACTAAAGGTAGAATTTTTGCACCATTTTTTGGAGATTATTATATTTTTTACATCGCCTTGTTCAAAGTCCCAGAACTTTCTTACTCTTCTATGGGCGGAGCTCTGTGAGGCTGTATGTTTTTTGCATGACGAGCTGTAGTTTTTATTGGCATCATATTGGGGTACATGTGGCCTTTTTTATCACTCTTGTTGCGTTTTTTGGGGAAGCAAAACGAACAGAATAGGCATTTTGGTTGCATTTTTTTACATTATTTTCTTAGTTTTTGCTGTGCGGAATAAATAGTATATTTATTTGTTGTCCAGGTCATTACAGATACAATGATACCAAATATGTGCTTTGGTTTTATTTTCTTTATACAAAGAGGGGAAAGTGGGGAAAAAAGGGGATTTTTTTTACTTTTTGTTAACTATTTTTATTTTTTTTCACATTTTTGGGTCACCACCCAGTACGGGTTTTTTTCCGCTGCTTTCTTTCAACTGTCAATGGGACTTGCTAATGTTAAAATTGCAATTTACCGCTGGGGAAAAAACGCTGCAAATTCACCCTTATTTTTTATTTTCCTGTGGGGAAATTGAACCTTCAATGCCATGATCGCACTGATAATACATTATTGCTTAATAGAGTGATCATAGGCCTGGACACCATTGTCTGGGGTCCAGTTGCAACACATAGGTCCTCCACGATTACATAACGCAGTGCCAATGACGTCACAGAAGGCGCACACTCTCTCTGTGCACCCTTTACATGCCACGATCTACATTGATTGTGGCATGTAAAGGGTGCACAGAGGGACTGCATGTCGCGTAAGGTTGATCACCACCTCACACAACACCAGCACCATATCCCCTTCAATCAACAGATCATGCAGTTCGATCCCTATGGTTCCCCACTAGCTTAATTGCATAGTGTAAAGATAAGCCATTAATTTTGATGTCCCTGAAACTACCTCAAATCAATGAGCAGATGGAACAATTCCAACTCCACTACATCTGTGTGCCTGAAATCTCCTATGTACAGTAGTTACCATGCATTTACTTCTGACAGCAACGTCCCAAAAGGTTCACGACCTTCCGGGCTACTTAAGATTATCCACCAAGGAAAACTCCGGCAGTGGGTGGCAGTAAAAAATAGTCCGTCCCGGTTGATTTGTTATAACATTTTCAAAATCTGAAATATTGTTTTGTTTCTTGAAAAGGAACCAAAACCAATTTCAGAGGAGCTTTCTGCTAAGTATTTGACATATTGTTGGAAAATATGTTCTCTCCCAGGCCAAGAATAACACCACCGGTTGAGTGCGCAATCATATATCAGCCATTAGGACAGTAACAATCAAACTAGTGACCTTTCGAGTGGGAGGATGAAAAACTTATTGATGCAGCTCTATAGAAAATGTTTGGACAAGGTCTCTGCAGAGTTCTCTCCACACATTGGAAGCTTCCGTGTGATCAGATTCCTGACCTTCTCAAGCAACAGCGTAGGCTGCCAAAGTCATCCTCAGCGGGGATCGCGGCTGCCAAGTGCAACCCATTGAGGGATTAGCTTGTCCGGGCTCATTTTTAAGACTTTATGGCTTGTTGAGTTTTCTATTTTTGTATCAATCCCTTATCCCTTTTTCTTCTGACTCTAGAGTCTTAATTGCTTTAGGTAATATAATAAATACAGCGTTTGCCCTCTTTCTACTGCAAATAGCACTTTATAGTACAAGTTTTGCTTTCTATGACATTTATAATTGGCATAAAAGGCCCAATGGTTGATGGCAAGTTTTGGTTCTGTCCATGAGGTTGGTTGAGCTTTGATATGTTAAAAGATGGTGCTGAATTACAGGAAACTTTAGGTTCTTAATAACATTTTTTCCCATTTTTGTTGCTTTCACATTTATTTCATGCCCATAAGAATGCTAAATCTTATGTCTTGCGTCTTTATTAGCCATCATAGGGATCTGAGTGCTGAGAATACTACTGCTATGGTCTACCTTGTCCATCAGGCTTTTTGATCACATAGGCTTGTTAGACCTCTGGGACATCAAGGATCATCATAGCACTGGACCACTATAAGGTGGCCAGTTAACAGGGATCAAAAGGCCACAGGTCTACCATGGTGCAAATTCAATGGATCATAATGAATAATCTATTGATCAGCAGGTAATGGTATTAAAATACTGTGGCCTACATCATTGCCCATTAAAGACAATGCACTGATCATGTCTTCAAATATCTGCTAAGACCTTGAGCAAGAACTTCCCGATTGGAGGGAAAATATCCTCCAAAGTGTTGATTCATGTTACTCAGCACTAGTGTTGAACAAGCCAAATTAGTAGAACCCTGTTTGGGGTCGAACATTGCTAAACGTTCGATTGGGCATGAACTTGAATTGAGCTTTTAACAAAGTTCTACCCGAAACAGATTTCGACTGGTTTGGTTTGCTCAACACTGGTCCTGAACACTGGAATATAACACAGTCTAAGAGCAAAAAAGCCCTGTATAACATTCTAAGAGTATTATATGAGGCTCTTATGGCTATTATACACTCTTATACAACAGTATAGGGAGGTGTGGTGTCAGGGACCGAACCTGGGACATCCTGCACTCCAGTTGGCAGCTCTGTTGGCTGAGCCATTCAGCTCTATGTCAGCTTCCTCGCTGGACCTTACCCTGATTCCCACACCCCTGATCCAGTTCCTTGTCTTGGCTCCACCCTTCTCCTAATCAGAAAAACTATATAAACCTGGCCCTGTCTCTCCTTCAGTGCATGATTATGGTGCTGCACAGCTTTAGTCAAGTTCCTCTCCTGTCTGCACCTATGCAAACTTAACTGAGACCTATGGCTTTCCTTCAGACAACGATACCCACCTCCTCATTTGTACCGTGACCTGAGAATACCTGTTGCCGACTCCTGGCTTTCCTCTGCCCATTCTCTGTACCTGCATGGCTACGACACCCATGGCTCCAAACCTAGCACCAGAAACACTACATTTGGTGATCTTCCCATTCAGTCGGAACTAATTCAGACTGAACTGAACGTTTTGCAAAAGGTCAGCAAACTGGCCAAACCAAATTTTTCAAAAGTTCTCTCTTTGACCTTCACAGAATAGACTTAAATTGTTAAAACTCAATTTTATTTGATTAGTTTAAAAGCGTAGCACACATAGGGCCCACCCAAAAAAACAAAGACAAAAAATAAGCCATATATAGACTAAGTGACAAAGATATTCACATGAATATGTGTCAGTATGCGGGCCCTACACAGCATCCCATAAGTACTCAGTGCGTATGTGAGATTCCAGCTCTGGGTATCAGCCAGAAAAAGAGACTGTAATGGATTAAGGCAAATCCATCCGTAAGGTTCACAATAGAAGATGCCTAACTGCAATTCAACTGGGTATAAATTGCCAGTCGCTTGCACCTAGCATCCATAACGGTGTTTATGCTCAATTTGTAAGACTTTGAGTGATCAAAGGAACCATAACTGATTTAATGAGAAATTTGCAGTTTCACTGTACCGGCCGTGTGTACTTACACGTGCATGGCTTAAAGGGGTTGTCTCGCGAAATCAAGTGGGGTTATACACTTCTGTATGGCCATATTAATGCACTTTGTCATATACATCGTGCATTAAATATGAGCCATACAGAAGTTATTCCACTTACCTGCTCCGTTGCTGGCGTCCTCGTCTCCATGGTTCTGTCTAAATTCGCTGGCGGCTTGCTTTTTTAGACGCGCTTGCGCAGTCCGGTCTTCTCCTTTCAGCACGAGCCGCTTCAGTGTGCTCCCCGCTACAGCTCTTCTGCGCATGCGCAGACGAGCTGTCACTGCTCGGGAGCGCGCTGGAGCGGCCATTCTGTACCATCCTCTGTTAGAGGAAGGTGCAGAGCCGCCCAGCTGTCCGGAGAAGCCGCCCAGCTGTCCTGCCGTCCTGGTAAGTGATGGGCCGGGGGGGCTGGCGCTGCGCCGGGGGGGGGGCTGTCGTTGCTGTGCCGGGGGGGCTGTCGCTGCGCCGGGGGGGGGCTGCCGCTGCGATGGGGGGGCTGTCGCTGCGATGGGGGGGCTGTCGCTAGGCCGGGGGAACTAGCGCTGGGCCGGGGGGGGGCTGTCGCTGGGCCGGGGGGGGCTGTCGCTAGGCCGGGGGGGCTGTCGCTAGGCCGGGGGAACTAGCGCTGGGCCAGGGGAACTAGCGCTGGGCCGGGGGGGGGCTGTCGCTAGGCCGGGGGAACTGTCGCTAGGCCGGGGGAACTAGCGCTGGGCCGGGGGGGCTGTCGCTAGGCCGGGGGAACTAGCGCTGGGCCGGGGGGGGGGCTGTTGCTAGGCCGGGGGAACTAGCGCTGGGCCGGGGGGGGCTGCCGCTGTGATGGGGGGGGGGCGCTGCGCTGGTTACCTTCTGCCTGGCGGTGGGTGACTGGTCGGCCGTGTTCACTCCAGGGGTCCGGTCGGCGGCTGCGGGGTGTCTGGTTGCCATGGAGACACAGCTGGTAGCGTCTCGGGAGCGCGCACGTCGGGCTGCAGCGAGCGAAGGGAAAAGAGCTGGCGGCCATCTTGGCAAAATTTTTATAAGTTGCTGAAACGCTGGAACGGTAAGTAGAAACCAGCTAGAAAAGTCATTTACAGGGGTAATTAGTAATGTTTGCTTAATTAGGGGAACTGGGCAAAAAAAAAAATTCACTGCTTCTTCGAGACATCTCCTTTAATCTTTGAGACAAGCATATGCTACTCGCAGGATCAACCAGGTAAACTACTCAGCACATATGAGTTTGTGTGCAGTTGATTCAGTTGACATCTACGTTTGGGTTTCCATCCTTGTGCACCATAAACGGATCAGCAAAACAGAATCCCTGTAGAGAACAGATCCATCCTATCACGAACTCCATCAAATCTGTCCAGTTTTCATTAAGTTCTCTGGCAGAATAGCACAATATACTCTATTGCCTCCTATTATACTTTTGGATGGATGTGTACCAGAGGCCCAGAATAGAGCCTTAGTCTGTGCATGAGAGCATCTATGAAGGGAGTGTGTCAATATCCATTACATAATTTATGGGGGGAACACAGTGGGACCCTACAGAAGAGAAGAAACTAGCTAAAGCAGATCCAACAGCATTTATGCAAGTGATACTGGACATAGTGATACATGTATTCTGCAGGTGTGGCCATGGATTGCAGAGGTGTCTTGTGCAGGAGCAGTATGGGGGCCCCTTGCTGCACAGCTTGTCTTAGAAAAATATTCACTGTTGGGCCAGTTTGTCCCTATCTTCAAAAAAGTGAAGAAGGTGCGCCCGAGAAACTACAGGCCTGTGAGCCTGGCTTCTATACCAGTGGAGATCTTTGAACACATTATTAAACAGCATGTATGCAAGTACTTGGTTGAGAATGGAGTAATTAACCAGAGCCAGCATGGGTTTGTAACAAATAAGTCATGCCAGACTAATCTAATTTCCTTGTATGACTGAATCACCAACTGGGTTTATCATGAAAATGTGGTGGATATAGTACATCTTGACTTTAGTAAAGCATTTGACAAAGTATCTCATACTATACTTATTGAAAAAAATGACCAAATATGGGATTGACAAGGCAACTGTTAGGTGGATTCACTGGCTGAGTGATGGTAATCAAAAAGTAGTCATAAATGGCTGCAAATCCAATTGGAAGAATGTGGCAAGTGGGGTACCACAAGGCTCTGTCCTGGGCCCAGTGTTGGTCAACATTTTTTATAAATGATCTGGGGAAACTGATCAAATTTGCTTAGATATACTAATAGATCACAGACTGAACATGAGTCAACAGTGTGATGCAGCAGACAAAAATGCAAACGAAATTCTGGAATTTCGAGAGTATTAAGAGAAGCATAAAATCTAGATCACGTAAGGTAATTATCCCCCTCTACTCTTCCTTAGTCAGACCTCATCTGGAATACTATGTTCGGTTCTGGGCACCCCACTTTAAAAAGGACAGAAAAACTGGAGTAAGTTCAGAGAAGCGTTACCAAGAGGCTGAGTAGAGATGAGCGAGCACCAAAATACTCGGGTGCTCGTTACTCGAGTCAAACTTTTCGTAATGCTCGAGAGCTCGTTTTGAGTAACGAACCCCATTGAAGTCAATGGGAGACTCGAGCATTTTTCAAGCTGACCAATGCTCCACATAGGGGAGGTTGTGTGAAACACCTGAAAACATCAGAAAGTCATGGAAACACCACAGAAACGGATAGGGAATGGCAGGGGCAGCATGCATCGGTGCATCTGAGGCTCCCAGGTCCCACTATTAAGCCAAATTGGGGGCAAGAGCCGGGTGGTCACCCCCCTAACAATTTACTTGGGACAGACCATAAGCAGCAAGGCACCTGCACTGGCACATCTTAGCTAAGCACCACACTAGCTGCAACCAAGGACAATCACACCCTGCAGGTGACACCATTGCCTCTTCTCCTGTGTTGCATGCTGGCATTGCTGTCCAATCCCCCGCACGAGCCTGCGTCCACAGCGCACACAAATTTTTTAGCTGCCTTCATGCCAAACGCTGGCCTAGGATCAGACTCGGTCCCAGCCTCCACCTAGTTGACCCAATGTGCCGTCAGTTACGGTTAAATTCATCGCTCCAAAGACTGGATGAACCACAAAGAAGTTCCACAGGCCAAACTTGGCACAGTTGCCCCCCCCCCCTCCCCCAGGATCTCGGCCTCTGCTCACACCCTTAGCAATCGTGGGCATAAAGCGGACTTGGATGCTAGTACTGCTGTGAATGTCTCATTAAATCAGTTATGGTTCTTTTGATTGGTCCAAACCAGTGTCTCAGATAACTGTGGTAACACAAGAGCAAATACATGGCGACCAGCGCTGATCCCCAGACCTCAAGCTGGAGGGGGAGGTGGCATAATAAGCCCAAGAAACTGTGACCGAGGGAGGACCCGCAATCCTCTATGTGGGAAACATGTGAGCGGGCCCAGGGTCAGGCTCGGTCCCAGCCTCCACCTTCTGTGACCCAAGGTGCCGTGAGTTACATAGCTATGGGAAACCCATGTGCCCCCACACAATTCATTCTGTGTGTGTGTCAGATAGCTGAACAATGCAATGGGAAAGCCATCTGCACCCTACGCCCTACCCAAGTCATTCAGTGTATGTGTGCTACACAGCTGGACACCGCACTGGGAAACCTTTGTGCTCCCACAGCATAGGCGAGCCCATGAAACCCAAGGACAGTCTTAAACATGAAGAAATTACAGTGCCCAAACATGGCAGAGTTTCACCCTGTCCAGGACCTCGGCCTCTGCCCAATTCATTATGTGTATGTGTCAGATAGCTGAACAACGCAATGGAAAAGCCTTTGTGCACCCACAGGCGAACCCCTGAAACCTTTCTGTAGCAAGAGTGTAGGCGAACCCCTGAAACATTTCTGTAGCAAGAGTGTAGGCAAACCTGAAACCTGAAATGCGTCTAACGCGAGGGTCGCGGGAAAGGCAGCCTAACATGAAGTCAGCCATGTGTGCCAGGGTCCCAGTACGCAACACACTGCTGTCCTCACTAGGAGGATGCTCCTCCTCCTCTTCAGCCCAAATACGCTGAACATATGAGGAGGAAGCAGCATGGGTACCCTCTGCAGTGTGGCAAGAAGTCTCTTCCCCCTCCTCCTCCTCGTTATCCCCCTCCAAAACACGCTGAGATACAGACGTGAGGGTGGTCTGGCTATTAAGCGACATACTGTCATCCCCCATCTCCTCTTCTAACCGCAAAGCGTCGGCCTCTATGCTTAGCAGCAAACTTCTCAGCAGGCAAAGCAGCGGGATAGTAACGCTAATTATGGCCGCATCACTGCTCACCATTTGGGTAAACTCCTTAAAGTTTCCAAGGACCTGACAGATGTCTGCCATCCATGTCCACTCCTCTGTGAAGAAGTACGGAGGTTGACTACCACTCCACCGGCCATGTTGCAGCTGGTATTCCACAATTGCTCTACACTGCTGGTAATGCCTGACCAACATGTGCAGCATAGAATTCCAGCGTGTGGGCACGTCGCACCACAGTCGGTGCTCTGACAGCTGGAACCGATGTTGCAGTGTCCTGAGGGTGGCAGCATCTGTGGTGGACTTGCGGAAATGTGTGCACACGCGGCACACCTTGCCGAGTAGGTCAGACAAATGGGGGTAGTTTTTCAGAAACTGCTGAACCATCAGATTGAAGACGTGGGCCAGGCATGGCGCGTGTGAGGCTGCCAAGGTGCAGACTGGGAACCGAGTAGTGCGTGACCGCTGCCGCCATCATGTTTTTGGAAGCCTCCGTTTCCACAAGCCTGTATGGCAGTATCTCCAGGCTGATTAATTTGGCAATGTGCACGTTTAAAGCTTGTGCATGCGTGTGGGTGGTGGCGTATTTTCACTTTCGCTCCAACTCGTTGTGTTAGCAACAGCTGAACGCTGCACTGGGAGACATTGCTAGAGGCCGTGGAGGACCGTGGAGGTGAGGGTGTGGGTGCAGGCCAGGAGGCGCTCGTGCCTGCATCCTGGGAGGGAAATTGGATCTGTGTGCCTGGTTTGGGCACAGGGGAAGAGGCAGTGGTGTGACCTGGAGGCGGTGAATGGCCTTCGTCCCACCTTGTGGGGTGCTTGGCCATGATATGCCTGAGCATGCTGGTGGTGGTGAGGTTGGTAGAGGTGGCTCCCCGGCTGATCTTCATCGGTCGTCTGCGCTCTCACTAAAAAACATCCACATCTTTGAACATCAAGCCCTCTGCGTGGAGGCTTGCCGCGAGGGGGTGCTGTGGGAAACAGTTGAGAGATTATTGCCTCTGGCCCTACCTCTCCCCCTGGCCTCTTCCAACCTGTCCTGCTGCTGCACTTGCCTCCCCATCTGAAGCCCTGTCTTCAGTAGGCTTAGCAAGCCAGATGGGGTCCGTCACCTCATCGTCCAGCAGCTCTTCCTCTGAATCCTCTGTGCGTTCCTCCCTCGGACATACTGCCCTTACTACTACCTCACTGACAGACAACTGTGTCTCATCATCCTTATCCACCAAAAGCTCTTGAGACAGTTGCCGGAAGTCCCCAGCCTCATCACTCGGACTCCGGGAAATTTTCAAAGGTTGGGCATCTGTCACGACAAACTTCTTCGGTTGGTTGAGGAACTGTTTTTTCCCACTCAGGGCAGGGACCCGAGAACAGTTCCTGGGAGTCTGCCTGCTCAGAATCTGTCATTTTCCTGGAGTGACGAGGTTGGGAGGAAGGAGGAGCAGCCAGAGGATTCAGAGGTGCAGTCCCTAGCCCGGTAGTGGTGGACTGCGTGGAAGACTGGGGGTTCAATACATTGCTTGACACATTATCCGTGATCCACGACAGGACCTGCTCGCACTGCTGTGCTTGCAATAAAGGTCTGTCACACGGACCCGTAAATTGTGATATGAAGCTGGGGAGCGGAGAGCGCGGCGCTCTCCTAATCCCTCAGCAGCCATTTGTAATTCACCATGCCCAGGACATCGGCCTGTGCCCACACCCTCACTTGGACGCCCGCGTCTGTGTCCACATCCTCGACCCTTACCCCTACTCCTCATCATGTCGGATAAATGATAGAGCAGAGCCCAAATAAATTACCCCACTGTATAGCACTGAGAACTGGGGCTAATTCACTGTACACAGAGACTTGTAGATAGCGGAGGCTCTATGCTGTGACTAGTAAGTAACTCGCTGTCTTGCACTGATACCTAGGGGTAATTTACCGCTCTCAGAGACTTGTAGATAAGAGAGGCTATATGGAGTGGCAGAAAAAAGTAACCTAGTGGATGGTGCTGATAACTGCGGCTACTTCACCGCACACAAGGAAAGGGTATTGTGAGATGCTCTGTACAGGGGCAGAAACCAATTAACCCAGTGGATAGTGCTGATAACTGCGGCTACTTCACCGCACACAGCAAATGGGAGATGTGAGATGCTCTGCACAGGGGCAGAAAAATTAACATACTGTTTAGCAAAGAGAACTCTGGCTAATTGACCGCACACAGAGAATGGGAGATGTGAGATACTCTGCACAGCCCCAGAAAAAAATTGGTGCACTACTGCTACCAGCCAGACAAAAAAGTAATGCACACAATGAAGAGGGGTTCTTGAAGACAGGATCCTCCCTACTCTAACACTTTCCCTATCTCAGCATCATTGGCTCTTTCCCTAACCTCTGCCAACATGCGTCTGAGGAGAGCCGCAGGCGGCACCAGTTTAGGTACTGGGCGGTCACCTGATCCCCTCAGCCACTCACTGCTGTAGACGAGCGGAGGGCTGGCACGTCTCTGCAGGAAGTAGTAATGCCTTCCCTGCATGTTTATTGGTTAAAAAATGACGCTAAACATGGGGGGAAGAGAAATGAAATTGACTCGAGTATCACGTGTTGCTCGACTCGAGTATCAAGCATCTCAAGTAGCCTAATACTTGAACGAGCATCAAGCTCGGACGAGTGTGCTCGCTCATCTCTAATGCTGAGCGGTCTGCAAATCATGTCCTATGAGGAACAGTTAAAGGATGTGGAAATGTTTAGCAGAAGAGAAGACTGAGAGGAGACTTAATAGCTGTCTACAAATATCTGAAGGGCTGTCACAGTGCAGAGGGATCAGCCCTATTCACATCTGTACAAGGAAAGACTAGAAGCAATGGGATGAAACTGAAAGGGAGGAGACACAGATTAGATATTAGACAGTGAGGAGGGTCAATGAGTGGAGCAGGTTACCACCGGAGGTGGGGAGTTCTCCTTCAATGGAAGTCTTCAAATAGAGACTGGACAGATATCTATCTGGGATGATTTAGTGATCCTGCATTTAGTAGCGAGTTGGATCCGATGACCACGGAGGTCCCTTTCAACTCTACGATTCTATGATTCTACACCTGTGCCATGATTTAAAAGGCTATGCAGACTAATAAGTACCAGATGTTTTTGATTTCCCAGGTATTACACGGATGTGGATAGTGCATTTGCACTCCCCCCATAGACTCCTATAGGGCCCCTGGTGTGCAAATGCACACAAAGATAGAACATGTTGCGTTTTTTGATCACGCACATGAAATGTATGGGCAAAAAAGCATAATGAGAAAGAACCCATTGAAATCAATTCGCTTGAAAATACCATTTTATGATTCTAATTTATCTTCTGGATTGTAATCTGACTGTAAAGGAGAGCATAACAAAAGTAGTAATGTTCACGTAATGGTGATGCCAGGTCTCCAGACCCGGTGCGTAGACCATGCATATGGCGTGCTGTCTCCTGATCTTCTGCCTGGACAATGTTTACTTGTTAGATTCGTATTCGGTAATGGAAGCCGCAGCACTGGCCGAACTCAGGGTTGTCATATGAAGGATGACATAGGAATTGCAACTTGTAAAACATGAGTCTTTACTTAATGCAAAAACTGGACACTTAGCCACATAGTAAGTCCCAAACGTTACAAAGCCAGTATGGTCAAACTGGGCAATGATGGTAGCTTCCCTGGGGATAGCTGACAATGGTCATGTGACTCTGACTTGTAATCAGCTTTGATAAAGTATAGGGCACCTTTATGTTGCTCCATCATTGCTTGCACAACCAGACTTTTGGGCTCCCACTCTTGCGCCGAGGATCTGTATAACTATTGGTAGGTTGCTTTAACTGTTGGGGAATGGAAGGATTGGGAAATGAAATCAGCAAACACAATCCTTCTTTCCTCCAACATCATAAACTATGTTGAAGCTGTATTAACATGGGCCAGTGCGAGTTGCGCTCCAGAGTCTTGGGCACATCTCACATCGTACAACACATCAACACATGGACACCTGATTCATGTGTTGTGCGATGTGCAAGACACTGCATATTTCATGGCCCATTCTCGTGCGGAACTTGGATTGAGTGAAAAATCTCACATGTGAATGAACCCATTCAAATAAATGGGTTCTGTCCATGTGGAATATCAACAGAACTTTCATGAGATCCTTGGCTATGTAAATATAGCCCGATAGAAGTATAGGGACACACACATAAGGTAATGAAATACAACATTATTCACATTTTTCAATCCAGTGTTGGGCCACCTTTGGCCTCAATGACTGCAGTAACCCTCCTATGCTGATTTTCACTGAATTCCCATAGAAATGTGGAGGGATTTACCTTCATTCCTCTAGGAGAGCTTCAAATAGCGATGGGGAGGAAGATGGGCGTGTTGAGTGTGCACGGATATGGCGTTCTAGTTCATTCCAAGATGTTTGATGGTATTGAAATGAGGCTTAGTTTGAGGAGCAGGCTTTATTGGCCACCCCAAAGCTCTCAACACTGTGTGCTGTATGACATGGTACTAGATCATGCCACATTATCCAGAATGTCTTTGTACCCATTGGTGGTGAGGGTGGACTTCACTATAACCAATGGCCCCAGGCTTTCCCAGCAGAAACACCCCCACCATAACAGAACCTCCTCCAAACCTCACTGTTGGAATGATGCAGTCACATATAAACCAATCTCCAGGTAAGCGCCACACCCAAGTGCCGCCATCCGATCGGAAGATGGTGTACTGCGATTTAGCCATCCACAACACTTGCTTGCACGCACCTACAGTCCGCCACTCCAGGCACCATCACAAGCACCTCTGTGTATTCACTGCTGTGATGTTGTGTGCAGCCGCTCATCCATAACCCTTCACATGCAGTTCCCTTCGGAGGATTCAGGTACTAATGAATGTTCCAATGGCCAGTGAGACCTCCTGAGCGAGGGCAGGTAATGTGCATCTTCACTGCTTATACAAGGCTTCATTGTCCATGTTCTGTCAGTTTATGAGGCCTCCCTGGACGTGGCTGCAATGCACACACTGGATGGCTTCCATCTCCCAATAACATGGCCAACAACGGACTCTGGAACGTCCAGTAGCTGCAATGTCCGTACTGATTGGTTGGTAACATCCCACCACTAGACCCCATTGTCAGCTCTACATCTGGGAGCATCAGATGGTTTCTGTACTGGGATATGCCTGTGTGATACTCTCCTCTATATCTAATGCTCACACATATGATCTGCTTATCCTCCTCAGCTGACAGTGCAGGATTGGTGGTGGGCCCAATACTTTTGTCAACATTGTGTACATTAGAATCATCTGGCTATGCCAAAATCAGCGATGCTGGATGATTAAATGCTAATGTATATGGGGCCCTTAAACCTATGACGGCTCAGCCAAGGCGAACATTCATGTACATGGGGGATTGGTAAAAACCTCTGTTGGCCGAACAGTGGTTTGGCCAACAGCTGTTGAAGACATATGTGAACCTTTAGGTCAATGTTCGTTCTCGTAAAAATATCCAATAATCATTAGCCAATTAAGTTGTGTTTCTGTTTGACTTAGTAGGGAGCCAGATCATGTTCTTGATCCATCTATACGACAGAACCCTTTAATCTCAAGGCTGTCTTAAGATGCTCGGAGATGTAGTATTACAAAAGTTGGAGAGCTGCAGGTTGAAAACCTCAGCTCTATGGCATCAATCTTGATGCATATTGTGACCCCCAACACATACGGAGACCATCATGTGAAAACCTTGACTCGGCCACGCTGCTGTTTCCTTGTGAATGAACCTTTTGTCTTTGCGCCGAGACTTGGGGCTGTTAAGTTATGACAACGCCGCTGCGCTCACTGACACTTTTACTGCGCATATTTGATGTTTTATAAACTTCGAAAAGCAAAAAAAAAAGATTTGGATTTAATAAAATGTTTCTCTACAGGAAATGATCTGAAATGAAGAAAATCTGTCTTTTGGTAACTGGATGGATAACTTTTCAGGTTTTTTAGCCTAAGAAATATCAAAGATTCCTCGGCTGAAGTGTTTCAATGTGTTCTGTGAACCCCATTTGGATATCGGACCTTTGTCCTGATTTTTTTTTTCCGCTTTTTCTGAAATCAAGGCCATGTGTAGCTCAGGTAAGCGTAGCCCCTCGCATGAAATTGTATCATGCCGTCCTGGTGTCGAGGAGAATGGAGTCAGGAAGAAATCTTACACTTTATAGATTTGTTGGTGTCGTATTTTATTACAAGTGTTACTGTGACAAAGCAGAGGCCGGTTCAGATGTGGGGGGAACGCCTCGCCCCTCTACAGATCTTTTATTAGGTATGTAATAAAATACATCATTTCTAGGTGCCACTCGTATCCCCTAATAATAGACAAAGGCCTGCCACGGTTAGGACTACAATCTTCACCAAGACCTAGAACAGATATGGTCCTGTGAGAAGGTAAGGGCGCCCAGGTAAAGTTCTTGGTGTTTGAACATATGTAGATATATCAATATTAAGTCTTCGTTCAACCATTGAGCAAAACCTATAACAAATTGTTGTCATACAGCTTAAAGGGCCTTTAATAGGTTATGTTTACATCTGTGCTGGAGGCCCATCATGGTAAAATCCCAGACAGACAAGAACAGAATGCTGCACTATTTCATCCTGTGAAGCCCAGTGGACCCCTTTATAGTGAATAGGGTCCATTTGGCACAGTTCAGGTTCGCCTTATGCCGGATTTGGCGCTTCTATTTTTTCCCTTGTTTCGTTCTTATTCCAAAGTCAAACTCACAGCACTGGTGTGAAGATAGGATAAATTATTATTTACTCATGCAGGTTAAATAGTTACAACCTTTTCATGGTGTCTTGCTATAAGGCTTGTTTCTGAAAAGTGTATTAAATGCTAAAATACAGGGTCTGCAAAACCAAGACCTAACTAAAATGCCTAAGTGTAGATAAACTATAGCTGCTACTATGAAGTATAAGCAGAATTACTAAACCCTCCCTTATCAACTTGTAGTATTACTATGCCAGCCCTTAACTTCTTATACAATTACTACACCCCCCCCCTTAGTTTCTCATACTATTACTACACCCCCCCCCCCCCCCCTCTTTAGCTTCTTATACTATTACTACACCCTCCTTAACTTTTTATACTATTACTATGCAGCAACCAAGGCACACCATTGAGGAGAAGGCGGGATACCTGTTAGGGTTGTCATGAGGGCACTACCAACTCCCCTCCTGAGGGACGCGTACAATCCTTGGCCAAGGCAATGACAGGCCCCTTCAGGCAACAGTAGGGTAGCGGTTGCCTGGATAAATGGTGTTGTGGTCTTGAAGAATTCTATGATGGGTGACGCCACCTTTATTAACTCTGAGGGATATCCGATGGGAAATAAGAAAGTCCACGGAGGTCAGGGAGGAAACACAGGATAACATTGGACCTACAGGCTGAGTTATCTGTATGACTCCACTCCTGGACACACACAGCAGAGGTGGACACAACACTCCCCTGAACACTTACTTTTGGGAAGCTTCTAGACCCTGCACAGCAGACCCAATCTTCTTCTCTTCTCGATACTCACTTTCTCTCTCTCTCTCTCTCTTCAGGGTACAGCTTCTGGGCATGAACCTCCAGGGTACCGCTTCTCTGCCTCCATTCTTCACCACATAAGGGTTGAAGGTACCCCATGTGGCTGGCACTCACTCTCTGACTGACTAGAATGGAACTCCCTTTACTTGCTCCTTGCACTCACATATATCTTGCATGCTCACGTGACAATACAAATTGTTACATTTTCCAGACATATCCCAGACATTCATAGACGTTAACCTCTTACATGCTGCAGCTGTGCAATACACATAACTAGTGACAAGACAATTTGCACAGAGCATCCACATTAAAGACATGACATTTACAGCAGTTATAGACAATTATGGAGAGGCCAGATATATGTAATTCGGGCCAATACAACTACACTCTTTCTTAGCTTCTTATACTATTCCTACACCCCCCCCCCCTTTAGCTTCTTATACTATTACTACACCCTCCCTTAACGTCTCATACAATTGTTGCTGTTATCGGACTGCACCGATACCAATCTGATGACCTTGCTGCTAATTGCTAAACTGGTAGATACTGAAGACCGTGATGAGAAGATTTTGCTAGCAATTATCTATCAATAACATGAAATCACTCCATGTTATGCCAAGACACTTCTCCAACTCCAACTCAATGAAATCTGTTTAATTCAGAATATTACCAACTCTTATACACCAAGGAGGAAGGCTTCATCATACAAAGGTTACTATTACATAGGCTACGGTTACAAAGCTTATTGATCATAAGGCTTATTGACATCTACAGTCTCAAAGCTCTTAAAGGGGTTGTCCCGAGGCAGCAAGTGGGTCTATACACTTCTGCATGGCCATAATAATGCACTTTGTAATGTACATTGTGCATTAATTATGAGCCATACAGAAGTTATAAAAAGTTTTATACTTACCTGCTCCGTTGCTGGCGTCCTCGTCTCCATGGTGCCGACTAATTTTCGCCCTCCGATGGCCAAATTAGCCGCGCTTGCGCAGTCCGGGTCTTCTTCTTTTCTGAATGGGGCTCCGTGTAGCTCCGTGTAGCTCCGCCCCGTCACGTGCCGATTCCAGCCAATCAGGAGGCTGGAATCGGCAATGGACCGCACAGAAGCCCTGCGGTCCATGAAGACAGAGGATCCCGGCGGCCATCTTCAGCAGGTGAGTATGAAGACGCCGGACCGCCGGGATTCAGGTAAGCGCTGTGCGGGTGGTTTTTTTAACCCCTGCATCGGGGTTGTCTCGCGCCGAACGGGGGGGGGGTTTAAAAAAAAAAAAAAACAGTTTCGGCGCGGGACAACCCCTTTAAGGCTCATCTAGACATGGAAATTACTGCAGTCAAGATATTGCTGTTGCATTAAACACTATTTTTTCCTAGTTTTGCAGTTATCGGCACTACAAAGCATAGGTTGTAGTCTTCTTTTTAAGGGCCAATAGTCCAATACAAGATAAGAAACATACACTTATTGCATTTTGAAACTTAACAATTTATATGCCATAACACTTCACCCTCCCTTAACTTCTTGCGCTATTACTACACCCTTCCTTAGCTTCTTATACTATTACTACACCCTCCTTTAGCTTAGATGTTAAGGGAGGGTGTAGTAATAGTATAAGAAGCTAGTGAAGGGTGTAGTAATAGTATAAGAAGCTAAGGGAGGGGGTATTAATAATATAAAAATTTAGGGGGGGGGGTAGTAATAGTATACAATTACTACACCCTCCCTTAACTTCTTATACTGTTACTACTGTTATCGGACTCCATTAGTACCAATCTGATGACCTCGTTGCCAGGTGCCAAATTAGTAGATATGGAAGCCCGTGGTGAGAAGATTTTGCTAGCAATTATCTATCAATAGCATGAAATCACTCCATGTTATGTCAACACACTTCTCCAATAAGAACACAATGAATTATGTTTAATTAAGAACATTGCCAACTCTTATACACCAAGGAAGAAGGCGTTATTATACAAAGGTTACTGTTACATAGGTTACTGTTACATAGGTTGAAAAACGTATTGATTGTAAGGCTTATTGACATCTACCAAATAGTCTCAAAACTCTTAAGGCTCATCTAGACATGACAATCATTGTATTCAGGGTACTGTTATCACATTATACACTATTTCTGCTACTTTTGTGTATCTTCTAAGTTAACATAGCTCAACCTTATTTAACTTTTCTGTTGACTCCTTATCTTAGAATCCTAGTTACCAGCACAACAAAGCATAGGTTTTAGTCTTGTATTTAAGGGCCAATAGTCCAATAGAAGGTAAGAAACCTACACTTATTGCATTCTGAAACTTAACAATTTACATGCCATAACACTTCACCCTCCCTTAACGTCTTATACTATTACTACACCCTCCCTTAGCTTCTTATACTATTACTACATCCTCCCTTTAGCTTCTTATACTATTACTTCACCCTCCCTTAATATCTCACACTATTACTACACCCTCCCTTAGCTTCTTCTTTAGAAGTTAAGGGGGGTGTAGTAATAGTAAAAGAAGCTAAGGGAGGGTGTAGCAAAAGTATGAGGCGTTAAGGGGGGGGGGGGATAATAGTATACTATTACTACACTCTCCCTTAACTTCTTACATTATTACTACACCCTCCCTTGGCTTCCAATACTATTACTACACCCTCCCTTAAATTCTTACACTATTACTACATCCTCTCTTAGTTTCTTATACTATTACTACACCCTCCCTTAACTTCCTATACTGTTACTACACCCTACCTTAACTTCTTACACTATTACTACATCCTCTCTTAGCTTCTTTACTATTACTATACCCTCCCATTGCTTCTTAAACCTTTAAAGTCACGTCCGTGCAGCTCACAAGCACCATGCAGAGCAGCATGGATGCAGAGTGATGTTAACATCTACTGTATTATGTAGATTTATGAACTGAAGAACAGTGCGCACCACAACTAAAATACGTAACCCAGATGTAAAGCTCGTGTGACACTTGTGTATTACACTCAGCATGGCGATAGGGCATGTACACACAGTTGGAAATAGTTGCACACCATGCAATGCTGAATGGTAGCACCACTCCAGGGAGAAGGAAGCCTGGCCCTAATCTAGCAGGGGGAGTTGAAGGGTCACTGACTAGAAGCGGAGTAATCGTTTCGATAGAGACAGACCCACGGTCTTCATCCTGGGCCCTGATTGTCCCTATAGGAACCCCTGGAGAGATGAACCAAGCAGCAAAGCAAAACAGAAATGAACAGCAGGAATACAACTGAAAAGGAACCCGCAGCAACCTATCTGCAAGTCACAAGACACCCAGCACGGAAGAGCTCCAAACTCCAAGTACTGCACTATGGAAGGAATAAGCAGCACTGAGCAAAAGGAGGAGTGAGAATATAAAGCTCCTCCACACCTGGGGACTGGCAGTGGGAATAGCAAATCACACCTCCCCCCTAACCCCAGGCATTAGTAACCCAGCATGAATCCATGCAGCAAAGAAAGACAGCACCAGAAGTCTCTAAACATGGTGCATTAACCCTTGTCCTGCATAGCAAGGCGACAGGTCTTGGACTGTGTCGAGGCCACCATGCCACGACGCTGTCACGACCGACAAGCCGCGACAATACCTCCCCTGTGAGGAGGGGCCTCTGGACCCTTAGGTCCTGGTTTACCAGGATTCACCTTGTGAAAATTCCTGACTAAAAAGTCTGCCTTTACATAAAGAAGTAGCGAGCAGCTCCAGAGATGGATACATTTTCTTTAAAAGCGCATCAATAGATGCCTCTTTATTATATTCAATACATCCAGTAAAACGCACGACGTTTCGACCCGACAGTGGGTCTTTTTCAAGTCTTCCTTGACCTTAGCCACTGGAACCCACGTCCTCTCCCCAGGACCGTACCCCCACCAATGCACCAATTACTGCAGCGTGTTCCTGATTTGACGAGAGTCAATGATGTGGCTGACCTCAAACTGCAGATTCCCTTCAGCTAACACTGGCAGAGAAGGTGACGACCCAAGTCCGGGATTCACCATCTTCTTAAGTAACGACATATGGAGCACATCTGTAATTTTTAATGATCTGGGAATCTCCAATCTGAAAGTCACCAGGTTATTGTTCTAAGTAATCTTAAAAGGACCAATAAACCGTGGACCCAGCTTAAAAGATGGTTGCTTACGCTTGATGTTTCTTGTGGACAATCAGATCAAGTTACCCACCTAAAGGCTAACCTCCTCTGACCTATTGTTATCCACCACCCTCTTATAGCTTCTGACCGATTTCGCTGCACCTCCTCCCAAACTGCTTCAAGGCTGGACAAAAACTCACACTCTTGTGGTACTTCCAACGTGAATTTAGTAAAAGAACCAAAACACGGATGGAACCCATAATTGCAAAAGAAAGCAGATGTGCCTGTAGACTCTAAAGATCTGTTGTTAAGAGCAAACTTTGCCAGACGTAAGTAACCAGACCAGCGATCCTGATTCTCCGAAACAAAACATTGCAGATACTGTTCAAGACTCTGCTTACACCTCTCCATCTGGCCATTCGTCTCAAGATAGTAAGCGGACAAAAAAGACAGTTGTGTGCCTAACTGGTGACACACAAAATGCCAGAACATGAATACAAACTGCACCCCTCGATCAGAGACCATGTTAGATGGTATTTCGTGTAACCTAATGCCATGAGCTATGAAGAGCTTAGCCAATTTCTTAGCATTAGGTAAGCCGGGTAGAGCCACGAAATGAAACATCTTACTGAAACGATGAACCACGACGCAGATAATTGTGTTTCCCTCAGAGAAAGGTAAGTCCATGATAAAATCCATGGACAGAACAGTCCAGTGTTTCTCCAGCACTGGTAGAGGCAACAACTTCCCGGCAAGGAGATGTCGAGGCAATTTGGCTCTAGCACAGACCTCGCATGTAGAGAAAAAGCAAAAAATATCACGTCCTAAAGACAGCCACCAAAAAGCTTGACTTATTAACTTGCACATATTATTGATTCCAGGATGACCTGCCAGAACAGAGCTATGCATTTCAAAAGGTACTTGAAACCTCAAAAGTAGCGGAACAAAAAGTTTGTCTTTAGGCAAGCCAGCCAGCACCAAATTTTGTGCCTTATGGATTTGCTTCTCAAGATCCAGGGACACCACGAACACCACCACCCCCTCTGACAGAATGGGCACAGGAGGTTCATCAGAAACCACTGGAATAAAACTCCTAGAGAGATCATCCACCCTGATATTAGGACTGCCAGGTCGGTATGTGACCACAAAATCAAACCGAGCGAAAAACAACGACCACCGGGCTTGTCTAGGGTTACGTCTTTTCACTGATTCTAAATAAATCAAATTCTTGTGATTGGTGATAACTGTCACCTTATGTTAAGCTCCTTCCAGAAGAAGTCGCCATTCCTCAAACGCCTACTTAATGGCTAACAACTCTCTGGCCCCAATGTCATAGTTCTGTTCAGTTGAGGTAAACTTTCATGAGAAAAATGCACAAGGACGAAGATTGTTTAATTCCCCAGCGCTTTGAGACAGAACAGCCCCCACCACGACCTCTGAAGCGTCCACCTCAACAGCAAAAGGCTTGGACGAGTCTGGCTGTACAAGAATGGGGGCAGATGCAAAACACCTCTTCAAAGTCTCAAATGCAGGAATTTCTTTTGGCGACCATTCAGAAGTAAAAGAATCTTTTTTTTGTCATATTGGTCAAAGATTTGACCCTTTCCGAAAACCTGCATATAAACATTTGATAGTAATTAGTAAACGCCAAGAATCTTTGAAGAGCCTTCAAATTCTTAGGTTGAACCCAGTTCAGAACAGCTCAAACCTTCCCCGGGTCCATGCTAAATCCCTCTGAGGTTATAATATGCCCTAGAAAAGAAATCTCCGGTACTGCGAAATACACTTCTCTCTATTGGCAAATAGGTCGTTTTCACAAAGAGCTTGCAACACCTATAGAACGTGCAGAATATGACAATCATAATCAGAGGAAAATATAAGGATGTCGTCCAATTAAACCAACACAAACCGTACGATGAACTTTGAAGAACCTCATTTATGAAAGCCTGAAATACTGCGGGGGCATTGGTCAAACCGAAAGGCATCACAAGATTTTCAAAATGACCTTTGGGAGTATTGAAAGCTGTCTTCCATTCATTCCCCTCTCTGACCCCTATTAAGTTGTATGCCCCCCCCCCCTCCTCCCGCAAGTCCAGCTTGGAAAACCAATGGGCACCCATTAACTGGCTAAACAAATCAGGATGAGGGGTAATGGATAAGGGTTGCGCTTAGTGATCTTGTTGAGTTCCTTAAAATTCAGACATGGTCGCAGACCCCCACTTTTCTTCTTAACAAAAACCAAACCGGCGGCTACTGGCGAATTGAATGGACGTATGTGTCTCTTTCTCAAACTGTCTGTGATATACTCCTTGAGAGCCTGCCTTTCTGGACCTGACACATTATACATGTGACTCTTGGGTAGTTTGCAACCTGGAATGAGGTCAATAGTGCAATTCCCCCGCCTATGTGATGGTAACTTATCTGCTCACTCCTTAGAAAAAAACATCAGCAAAATCCTTGATGTACTCAGGTAAGTCCTCGGTTTGTACCGCAGAGACATTGACTGACATGCAGTTCTGTCTACAAGAAGGATTCCACTGAACCAGGTCTCCTTTTTCGCAGTCTACCACAGGGTTGTGTAACTTCAGCCATGGCAAACCCAACGCCACCTGTGTAGGAAGCGGTTCCATGACAAACAACATTATTTTCTCTGTATGGAGCAACCCAATCTTAAGACAAACGTCTGGCACAATAAATTTCAAGCACTTCTGGGACAGTGGGGAGGAATCAATGGCTGATACAGTTATCAGGCAATCCAAGGGTCTTATATCAAGTCTTAGGCGTTTGGCTACCTCATACTGGATTAAATTGACTCCAGCTCTACTATCCAAAAAGATTGTTACCGGGCAACTTTTCTCTGTTCCACTAGATAAAGAGCCTAATTGCATGCGTTCATTAAGCTCTACTGGTCCTATGGACGAGGCAAAGGATAGCTCACTTATCCGCTCTCTCAACCACCAACCAATCTGTATGGCTAGAAACATGGCCTCGGCAAAATTCTAGGTTTGGGATGTGAAAACATGAGATCGTTTATCTTGTTGCAAAGGGCAAAGCAAAATTCCGCAATGCAGTCATTCCACTGTAAATCATTAGACCAATGGCGAAACTCTGCACAAAAATCTTCAATAGGTGATTTTTTTCCCTGACACAGGCCTCTGATCTTACCCTCCTCCAGGGATATCCTGGATCATCGTAGATCAGACCCAAAGCCGAAAAAAATGAATCTACCGACGAAAAACCCTCAGAGGTGGAAGGCAAAAAAAAATGCCCAGGCCTGGGGATCTCCCTGCAACCTGGAGATCACCAGCCCTACCATCTGCAACTTGTCACCAGAAGAAACAGGACGCCGTTTGAAGTAAAATTTGGAGGATTCTTTTAAAACAAAAAACTCCTGCCTTTTACCAGAAAAACAATCTGGTAGATCCAGCCTGAGGTCTTTTAAAACCATAGCTTGGAAGCATTGTTGCTTAACTCCAGCAATCGCGATAGCCAGAAACCTAAGCTAGTTGGAAAATGCCTCAATGGGATCCATGCAAATGCTAGGAAAAAGCCCACTGGGGAAACGTCAGGCTGCTTATTATGTCACGTCCGTGCAGCTCACAAGCACCACGCAGAGCAGCATGGATGCAGGGTGATGTTAACAACTACTGTAGTAGATAGATTTATGCACTGAAGAACAGTGCGCACCACAACCGAAATACGTAACCCAGATGTAAAGCCCGTGTGACACCTGTGTATTACACTCAGCATGGCGATAGGGCAGGTACACACAGTTGGAAATAGCTGCACACCATGCTATGCTGAACGGTAGCACCACTCCAGGGAGAAGGAAGCCTGCCTAGAAGTGGAGTAATCGTCTCGATAGAAGCGGTCCCACTGTCTTCAACCTGGGCCCTGATTGTCCCTATAAGAACCCCTGGAGAGATGAACGGAACAGCAAAGCAAAACAGACATGAACAACAGCAATACAACTGAAAAGAAACCTGCAGGAACTTATCTGCAAGTCACAATACACCCAGCATAGAAGAGCTCCAAATTCCAAGTACTCCACCATGGAACAGAATAGGCAGCATTGAGCAAAGGGAGAGGTGAGAATATAAAACCCCTACACACCTGGGGACTGGCATAGTGAATAAAAGATAACACACTTCCACCCTACACCCTACTGACTAATCCAGCATGCATCCAGGCAGCAAAGAAAGACAGCACCAGCAGTCTTTGTACATGGTGCATTAACACTTGCCTGCATAACAAGGCGACAGGTCTTGGACTGTGGTGGGGCCACCACGCCATGACGCTGTCGCGACCAACAAGCCGCGACAATTACTACACCCTCCCTTAACTTCTTATACTATTACTACACCCTCCCTTAGCTTCTTATGCTATTGCTATACCCTTCATTTAGCTTCTTATACTATTACTACACCCTTCCTTAGCGTCTCATACTATTACTACACCCCCCTTAGCTTCTTATACTATTACTACACCCTCACTTAGCTTCTTATACTATTACTACACCCTCCCTTAGCTTCTTGTACTATTACTACACCCTCCCTTAGCTTCTTGTACTATTACTACACCCTTCCTTAGCTTATTATACTATTACTACACCCTCCCATAGCTTCTTATACTATTACTACACCCTTCCTTAGCTTATTATACTATTACTACACCCTCCCTTAGTTTCTTATACTATTACTACACTCTCTCTTAGCTTCTTATACCATTACTACACCCTCCATTAGCTTCTTATACGATTACTACACCCTCCTTTAGCTTCTTATACTATTACTACACTCTCTCTTAGCTTCTTATACCATTACTACACCCTCCCTTAGCTTCTTATACTATTACTGCACCCTCCCTTAGCTTCTTATAATATTACTACACCCTCCCTTAGCTTCTTATACTATTACTACATCTTTCCTTAGCTTCTTATACTATTACTGCACCCTGCCTTAGCTTCTTATACTATTACTACATCCTTCCTTAGCTTCTTATACTATTACTACATCCTCCCTTAGCTTCTTATACTATTACTACACCCTCCCTTAGTTTCTTATATTATTACTGTTGCGTCCTCTGGACGTGCAACCTCAATAACATAAATCAAAGGAACAACTGTGCAAATGGAAACAAAAACTAAAGGGGAATGCTCTCCCTATTGTCTCCTAACCCAGGAGGGGGCCCTGCCTACTCGGCAGACCGACCACGCTGATAAGTGCGAGCCTGCACTCGAACCTGGGCCACTGACCAGTCCCTCACTGGGGGCCCTTGCACAAAATAAAAGGAGAAACAAAACAAAACCAAACAGTAAAGAACTTAGTTTTAAATGAAGAGCTTCCACCACTCTGTGTTGCTCTGATGCTGTCCAACATAGGACTGAAGTGAATTGACCAGCACAGGAGTAACAGTTAGCACTGCTTAAATAGGAGCAGAGCTACTTAGCACCAGGTGCTGACTGACATTAATCTTGCAACCACCACACCTCTCAGCTCCAGGAGAGGTAGGAATGCTGCTAAACCCTGGTCTGGCCTGAAAGCAAGGTGGAAACCTAAGAACAGCTGCAACAGTACCACCCCTTCTAGGAGGGGCCCAAGGACCCTTAAGGTCAGGACGACCAGGGTTTGATCTGTGAAATTTTTTGACTCGACGGGAGTCCAAAATGTGACTTATTACCAACTGCTCCTCCCCATCCGCTAGCACAGGAGCCGGGGGTGGAGGGTCATTCCCAGGATCGATTAATCTTTTGAGCAGAGATTTGTGGAAAACATTGTTAATTTTCATTGCCCTGGGAATTTCTAGCCGGAAGGCCACCGCGTTAATCTTCTCAATTATTTTAAACGGACCGATAAATCGCGGGCCCAGTTTAGCGGATGGTTGTTTGAGTTTTATATTTCTGGTAGACAACCAAACCAAGTCTCCAACACGGAATTCCGCCCCCTCTGGGCGGTGACTGTTAGTAACTCACTTTCTCCGCTGAACTGCTCACCGTAACTCTCTCTGGACCTCGGCCATAATAGGCCCAGAAGAATCCGGCTGCCCCAGTGTCGGAGCCGTAGCAACACACTTCTTCAATTTCTGAACCCTCTCAGGATCCATCTTAAAACCCTCTTGGGTATAAGCTTTGAGCGTCAGTCTTTGTCTGGTAATTTGTCTGCCCTCACTGGGGGAAGCCCCTCAGAGAGGTCAGCGATGACTTCCGGCAGCTCTTCTGTCTGAGTAGAAGCTATATCAACAGAAACGCAAACGGACAGACAACCAGGGCTCCATTCAACAATGTCCCCCTTCTCCCAGTCTACAACCGGGTTGTGTAGACGTAGCCAAGGAACCCCCAAGACTACTTGCGAAGGGAGGGATTCTATGACATATAATGTTATAATCTCCCTGTGGAACAGCCCAATTTTTAAACGGACGTTAGGCACACAAAACCTCAGACTTCTCTGCGATAGTGGAGCAGCATCAATGGCGGATACGGGGATGGGAAACTCCAGAGCCTTCATCTCCAAGCCTAAACGTCTAACCGTCTCCCGATGTATTAAATTAATACTAGCTCCACAATCCAGAAGTACTCTTATGGGGCTGCCCACACTATCAGACAGGATCTCAGCAGAAAGCACCAGTCTGGAGGGTGATATCCTGGCAATTTGATGGCCTAGAGGGGCCCCCTCAGTAATCTCCCAGTCATCAAGTCCTGGCTGGCAACTATGACGGGGACAACACTGAGCCATGCGACCAATGCGGTTACAGGAAAAGCATTGACCTTTACACTGTACCTTGTTCCCATTCCTAGCCTTGGCAGCCAGAAACCCCAACTGCATGGGCTCCTCCACATCCGCTGATAAGAAGCCAGAATCTATGGAGAGTTCCTGATGTCTCTCCCTCATCCGTCTCCCAGCTTTGATAGCCAGAGACATGGCCTCATCAAGACTGCGGGGTACTGGATAACCTACCAGTACATTCTTGATTTTATTGGAAAGACCCCAATGGAACTGGCTCTTTAAAGCAGGGTCATTCCACTGGGTTTCTGCTGCCCAAGGTCGAAACCCAAAACACAATAATCTTCGACAGAGGAGTCTCCCTGTCGTAAACGTCTGATATTCCCTTCAGCCACCGATATCTTATCTGGGTCATCATAGATAAGACCCAATGCAGCAAAAGATTCATCCACCGAGTCCAAGGCCTCAGACGTTGGAGGTAATGAAAAAGCCCATGCCTGTGGCGCCCCCTGCAGACTGGACATGACAATGCCCACCTTCTGGGCGTCGTCCCCTGAAGACACCGGACGCTGTCTAAAGTAGAGCTTACAGGCATCCCGAAAGGATCCGAATTTCTGCCTATCACCAGAAAAACGGTCGGGTAGCTCAATTTTTGGTTCCTTGCTGGGAACCTGCAGTTCAGCTTGTCACTGTTTTATCTCAGCGAGCTCAGCAGCCAGCGTGCTTAGCTGGTGCGACAAAACCTCAAGGGGGTTCATAGTAACAGCACAGAATCTCCCTGAGTAGGTAAGGGCTGCTCAATCTGTTGCGTCCTCTGGACGTGCAACCTCAAAAACATAAATCAAAGGCACAACTGTGCAAAAGGAAACAAAGTCTAAAGGGGAATGCTCTCCCTATCGTCCCCTAACCCGGGAGGGGGCCCTGCCTACTCGGCAGACCGACCGCGCTGATAAGTGCGATCCTGCACTCGAACCTGGGCCACTGACCAGTCCCTCACTGGGGGCCCTAGCACAAGACAAAAGGAGAAACAAAACAAAACCAAACAGTAAAGAACTTAGCTTCAAATGAAGAGCTTCCACCACTCTGTGTTGCTCCGACGCTGTCCAACATAGGACTGAAGTGAATTGACCAGCACAGGAGTAACAGATAGCACTGCTTAAATAGGAGCAGAGCTACTTAGCACCAGGTGCTGACTGACATTAATCTTGCAACCACCACACCTCTCAGCTCCAGGAGAGGTAGGAATGCTGCTAAACCCTGGTCTGGCCTGAAAGCAAGGTGGAAACCTCAAAACAGCTGCAACAATTACTACACCCTCCACTAGCTTCTTATACTATTACTACACCCTCCCATAGCTTCTTATACTATTACTACACCGTCCCTTAGCTTCTTATACTAATACTACATCCTCCCTTAGCTTCTTATACTATTACTGCATCCTCCCTTAGTTTCTTATACTATTACAACACCCTCCCTTAGCTTCTAATACTATTACTACATCCTTCCTTAGCTTCTTATACTATTACTACCCCCTCCCTTAGCTTCTTATACTATTACTACATCCTCCCTTAGCATCTTATACTATTACTACACCCTTCCTAAGCTTCTTGTACTATTACTACATCCTCCCTTAGCTTCTTATACTATTACTACATCCTCCCTTAGTTTCTTATACTATTACAACACCCTCCCTTAGCTTCTAATACTATTACTACACCCTTCCTTAGCTTCTTATACTATTACTACACCCTCCTTTAGCTTCTTATACTATTACTACACCCTCCTTTAGCTTCTTATACTATTACTACACTCTCTCTTAGCTTCCTATACCATCACTACACCCTCCCTTAGCTTCTAATACTATTACTGCATCCTCCCTTAGCTTCTTATACTATTACTACATCCTCCCTTAGCTTCTAATACTATTACTGCACCCTCCCTTTGCTTCTTATACTATTACTACATCCTTCCTTAGCTTCTTATACTATTACTACACCCTCCCTTAGCTTCTAATACTATTACTACATCCTCCCTTAGCTTCTTATACTATTACTACATCCTCCCTTAGCTTCTAATACTATTACTGCACCCTCCCTTTGCTTCTTATACTATTACTACATCCTTCCTTAGCTTCTTATACTATTACTGCATCCTCCCTTAGTTTCTTATACTATTACAACACCCTCCCTTAGCTTCTTATACTATTACTACATCCTCCCTTAGCTTCTTATACTATTACTACATCCTCCCTTAGCTTCTAATACTATTACTACACCCTTCCTTAGCTTCTTATACTATTACTACATCCTTCCTTAGCTTCTTATACTATTACTACCCCCTCCCTTTAGCTTCTTATACTATTACTACACCCTCTTTTAGCTTCTTATACTATTACTGCACCCTGCAGTAGCTTCTTATACTATTACTACACCCTCCCTTAGTTTCTTACACTATTACTACACCCTCCCTTAGCTTCTTATACTATTACTACATCCTCCCTTAGCTTCTTATACTATTACTACACCCTCCCTTAGCTTCCTATACTATTACTACATCCTCCTTTAGCTTCTTACACTATTACTACACCCTCCCTTAGCTTCTTATACTATGACTACACCCTCCCTTAGTTTCTTATACTATTACTACATCCTCCCTTATACTATTACTACATCCTCCCTTAGCTTCTTATACTATTACTACACCCTCCCTTAGCTTCTTATACTATTACTACATCCTCCTTTAGCTTCTTATACTATTACTACATCCTCCCTTAGCTTCTTATACTATTACTACATCCTCCCTTATACTATTACTACATCCTCCCTTAGCTTCTTATACTATTACTACACCCTCCCTTAGTTTCTTACACTATTACTACACCCTCCCTTAGCTTCTTATACTATTACTACATCCTCCCTTAGCTTCTTATACTATTACTACACCCTCCCTTAGTTTCTTACACTATTACTACACCCTCCCTTAGCTTCTTATACTATTACTACATCCTCCCTTAGCTTCTTATACTATTACTACATCCTCCCTTAGCTTCTTATACTATTACTACACCCTCCCTTAGCTTCTTATACTATTACTACATCCTCCTTTAGCTTCTTATACTATTACTACATCCTCCCTGAGTTTCTTATATTATTACTATACCCTACTTTAGCTTCTTATACTATTACTAGAGATGAGCGAGCACCAAAATGCTCGGGTGCTCGTTACTCGGGACGAAACTTTCGCAATGCTCGAGGGTTCGTTTCGAGTAACGAACCCCATTGAAGTCAATGGGCAACCCGAGCATTTTTGTATTTCGCCGATGCTCGCTAAGGTTTCCATGTGTGAAAATCTGGGCAATTCAGGAAAGTGATGGGAACGACACAGAAACGGATAGGGCTGGCGAGGGGCTACATGTTGGGCTGCATCTCAAGTTCACAGGTCCCACTATTAAGCCACAATAGCGGCAAGAGTGCCCCCCCCCTCCCAACAACTTTTACTTCTGAAAAGCCCTCATTAGCATGGCATACCTTAGCTAAGCACCACACTACCTCCAACAAAGCACAATCACTGCCTGCATGACACTCCGCTGCCACTTCTCCTGGGTTACATGCTGCCCAACCCCACCACACGACCCAGTGTCCACAGCGCACACCAAACTGTCCCTGCGCAGCCTTCAGCTGCCCTCATGCCACACCACCCTCATGTCTATTTATAAGTGCGTCTGCCATGAGGAGGAACCGCAGGCACACACTGCAGAGGGTTGGCACAGCTAGGCAGCGACCCTCTTTAAAAGGGGTGGGGCGATAGCCCACAATGCTGTACAGAAGCAATGAGAAATATAATCCTGTGCCACCGCCATCAGGAGCTGTACACGTGGGCATAGCAATGGGGAACCTATGTGCCACACACTATTCATTCTGTCAAGGTGTCTGCATGCCCCAGTCAGACTGGTAATATGTACCTTAACAGTAACCGGGTTGGTGGTAATGTGGTGGTGACTGCGGACCTAGTAGCGCGGTTTTATTCTGTTGGTTTTCGGAATGTGGCCAGGATTAAGTGGGCCGTGGCGGGGGATGGTGGGGGGGCTCTCTTGTTGTGTCGGTAAAGGTGAAATTCTTGGACTGCCACCAGACGAACCAATGCAAAGGCATTTGCCAAGAATGTTTTCATTGTTGGAGGAGGAGGGGGATGTTTTTGAGGCACTACGTGTCCTCTCCACGTGTCCGTGGTTATATGCACCTTAACAGTAACCGCGTTGGTGGTAATGTGGTGGTGACTGCGGACCTAGTAGCGCGGTTTTATTTTGTTGGTTTTCGGAATGTGGCCAGGATTAAGTGGGCCGTGGCGGGGGATGGTTTTGAGGCACTACGTGTCCTCTCTACGTGTCCGTGGTTATATGCACCTTAACAGTAACCGCGTTGGTGGGAAATGGCCTCGCCGCCATCATGTCTTTGGGAAGCCTCTGTTTCCACACCCCAGAGACATACCATTAGCAGCGGTATAGGCAGAGCCCATAATTCGTAACATTTCAGCCGTAGCATTAGGACAGGCCCCAGTAACATATCACTAGCAGCATTATAGGGGGAGCACAGTATTAGTTCCATTTCAGTAATAGTAGCACTCAAGACTGGCCCCAGTAACAATTCCGAAGCAGCAGTATAGTGGGAGCGCAGTCTTCGTTCCATTTCAGTAATAGTAGCACTCAAGACAGGCCCCAGTAACAATTCCGAAGCAGCAGTATAGTGAGAGCGCAGTCTTCGTTCCATTTCAGTAATAGTAGCACTCAAGACAGGCCCCAGGAACAATTCCGAAGCAGCAGTATAGTGGAAGCGCAGTCTTAGTTCCATTTCAGTAGCCTTAGTATAGCCAAGGCCCAAGTTACATTTATGTAGCTAAAGTGTAGGCCAACCCCACACACACTTCTGTACCATGAGTGCAGGTGAAGAACATAGAAATTGCTATGATTACACTGTAGGTGAGGGCCCCCAAAAATTGGTGTACCAACAGTACTAATGTACCTCAGTAAAAATTGGCCATGCCCAACCAAGATGGCAGGTGAAACCCATTAATCGCTTTGGTTAATGTGGCTTAAGTGGTAACTAGGCCTGGAGGCAGCCCAGTTTCACGAAAAATTGTTTCAAGTTAAAGTTCCAACGCTTTTAAGAGCATTGAAACGTATAAAAAATTTTTAGAAAAATGATATGAGTGAGCCTTGTGGCCCTAAGAAAAATTGCCCGTTCAGCGTGATTACGTGAGGTTTCAGGAGGAGGAGCAGGAGGAGGAGGAGGAATATTAGACACAGATTGATGAAGCAGAAATGTCCCCGTTTTGGATGGTGAGAGAGAACAATGCTTCCATCCGCGGGTGCAGCCTACGTATTGCTTAGGTATCGCTGCTGTCCGCTGGTGGAGAAGAGAAGTCTGGGGAAATCCAGGCTTTGTTCATCTTGATGAGTGTTAGCCTGTCGGACGGTCGTGCGATCGGCTACGTACTCCCTCACCATCCTTTTACAGTGCTCCCGCCGACTCAGCCTTGACTGGGGAGCGGTGACACAGTCTTGCTGGGGAGCCATAAAGCTGTCCAGGCCCTTAAAGACTGTTGCACTGCCTGGGCTGTACATGCTGCTCGATCTCCGCACCTCCCCTGCTACCTGGCCCTCGGAACTGCGCCTTCTGCCACTAGCGCTGTCGGATGGTAATTTCACCATCAGCTTGTCCGCCAGGGTCCTGTGGTATAGCAACACTCTCGAACCCCTTTCCTCTTCGGGTATGAGAGTGGGAAGGTTCTCCTTATAGCGTGGGTCGAGCAGTGTGTACACCTAGTAATCCGTAGTGGCCAGAATGCGTGTAACGCGAGGGTCACGAGAAAGGCATCCTAACATGAAGTCAGCCATGTGTGCCAGGGTACCTGTACGCAACACATGGCTGTCCACACTAGGAAGATCACTTTCAGGATCCTCCTCCTCCTCCTGCTCCTCCTCAGGCCATACACGCTGAAATGATGACAGGCAAGCAGCATGGGTACCGTCAGCAGTGGGCCAAGCTGTCTCTTCCCCCTCCTCCTCATCCTCCTCATGCTCCTCCTCCTCCTCCTGAACGCGCTGAGATATAGACAGGAGGGTGCTCTGACTATCCAGCGACATACTGTCTTCCCCCGGCTCTGTTTCCGAGCGCAAAGCGGCTGCCTTTATGGTTTGCAGGGAACTTCTCAAGATGCATAGCAGAGGAATGGTGACGCTAATGATTGCAGCATCGCCGCTCACCACCTGGGTAGACTGCTCAAAGTTTCGAAGGACCTGGCAGATGTCTGCCAACCAGGCCCACTCTTCTGAAAATAATTGAGGAGGCTGACTCCCACTGCACCGCCCATGTTGGAGTTGGTATTCCACTATAGCTCTATGCTGCTCATAGAGCCTGGCCAACATGTGGAGCGTAGAGTTCCACCGTGTGGGCACGTCGCACAGCAGTCGGTGCACTGGCAGATTAAACCGATGTTGCAGGGTGCGCAGGGTGGCAGCGTCCGTGTGGGACTTGCGGAAATGTGCGCAGAGCCGGCGCACCTTTACGAGCAGGTCTGACAAGCGTGGGTAGCTTTTCAGAAAGCGCTGAACCACCAAATTAAAGACGTGGGCCAGGCATGGCACGTGCGTGAGGCTGCCGAGCTGCAGAGCCGCCACCAGGTTACGGCCGTTGTCACACACGACCATGCCCGGTTGGAGGCTCAGCGGCGCAAGCCAGCGGTCGGTCTGCTCTGTCAGACCCTGCAGCAGTTCGTGGGCCGTGTGCCTCTTATCTCCTAAGCTGAGTAGTTTCAGCACGGCCTGCTGACGCTTGCCCACCGCTGTGCTGCCACGCCGCGTGACACCGACTGCTGGCGACGTGCTGCTGCTGACACATCTTGATTGCGAGACAGAGGTTGCGGAGGAGGAGGAGGAGGAGGGTGCTTTAGTGGAGGAAGCATACACCGCCGCAGATACCAGCACCGAGCTGGGGCCCGCAATTCTGGGGGTGGGTAGGACGTGAGCGGCTCTGACTCTGTCCCAGACTCCACTAAATTCACCCAATGTGCCGTCAGGGAGATATAGTGGCCCTGCCCGCCTGTGCTTGTCCACGTGTCCGTTGTTAAGTGGACCTTGGCAGTAACTGCGTTGGTGAGGGCGCGTACAATGTTGCGGGAGACGTGGTCGTGCAGGGCTGGGACGGCACATCGGGAAAAGTAGTGGCGACTGGGAACTGAGTAGCGCGGGGCCGCCGCCGCCATCATGCTTTTGAAGGACTCCGTTTCCACAACCCTATACGGCAGCATCTCAAGGCTGATAAATTTGGCTATGTGGACGGTTAACGCTTGAGCGTGCGGGTGCGTGGCGGCGTACTTGTGCTTGCGCTCAAACACTTGCGCTAGCGACGGCTGGACGGTGCGGTGCGAGACATTGGTGGATGGGGCCGAGGACAGCGGAGGTGAGGGTGTGGGTGCAGGCCAGGAGACGGTAGTGCCTGTGTCCTCAGAGCGGGGTTGGATCTCAGTGGCAGGTTGGGGCACAGGGGGAGAGGCAGCAGTGCAAACCGGAGGCGGTGAACGGCCTTCGTCCCACCTTGTGGGGTGCTTGGCCATCATATGTCTGCGCATGCTGGTGGTGGTGAGGCTGTTGGTGGTGGCTCCCCGGCTGATCTTGGCGCGACAAAGGTTGCACACCACTGTTCGTCGGTCGTCAGGCGTCTCTGTGAAAAACTGCCAGACCTTAGAGCACCTCGGCCTCTGCAGGGTGGCATGGCGCGAGGGTGTGCTTTGGGAAACAGTTGGTGGATTATTTGGTCTGGCCCTGCCTCTACCCCTGGACACCGCACTGCCTCTTGCAACCTGCCCTGCTGCTGCCCGTGCCTCCCCCTCTGAAGATCTGTCCTGTGTAGGCATTGCACACCAGGTGGGGCCAGTCACCTCATCGTCCTGCTGCTCTTCCTCCGAATCCTCTGTGCGCTCCTCCCTCGGACTTACTGCCCTTACTACTACCTCACTGCAAGACAACTGTGTCTCATCGTCATCGTCCTCCTCACCCACTGAAAGGTCTTGAGACAGTTGCCGGAAGTCCCCAGCCTCATCCCCCGGACCCCGGGAACTTTCGAATGGTTGGGCATCAGTGACGATAAACTCCTCTGCTTGGAGAGGAACCACTGCTGCCCAATCTAAGCAGGGGCCCGAGAACAGTTCCTGGGAGTCTGCCCGCTCCTGAGCATGTGTCATTGTAGTGGAGTGAGGAGGCTGGGAGGAAGGAGGAGTAGCAGCCAGAGGATTTGGATTTGCAGCACTGGACGGCGCAGAACTGTGGGTGGATGATAGCTTGCTCGAAGCACTTTCTGCCATCCACGACAGGACCTGCTCACACTGCTCATTTTCTAATAAAGGTCTACCGCGTGGACCCATTAATTGGGCGATGAATGTGGGGACGCCAGAAACGTGCCTCTCTCCTAATCGCGCAGCAGTCGGCTGCGATACACCTGGATCAGGAGCTCGGCCAGTGCCCACACCCTCACTTGGGCCTACGCGTCCTCGGCCACGTCCACGTCCTCTAGGCTTACCCCTACCCCTCAGCATGCTCTATTACCAGTGATTTCCCAGGCAGGAAATAAATTGGCGCAAGCCTGCAGGACAAATAGAATGTTTCCCTTTTTGGGAAACGGAGGGCCCACTGACTATATTCAATCAGATAAGATATGTGTTGCACAGAAATGCAGTTATATGAAGTGCAGCAGAGCGGTGACTTTTCACAGGCAGCAAATAAATTGGCGCAAGCCTGCAGGACAAATACAATTTTTCCCTTTTTTGGAAACGGAGGGCCCACTGACTATATTCAATCAATAATATATGTCTTCTGGCCCTGCCTACACAATTCTCTCCCTGTAGTATTACTGCAAGGCGCAATGCTCTGCAGACAGCCGATTTTGAAAAGAAAAAAATATGCAACACTGCTAACAGCAGCCTGCACAGTACTGCACACGGATAGATGTGGCCCTAAGAAGGACCGTTGGGGTTCTTGAAGCCTACACTCACTCCTAACACTCTCCCTACCTAAGCACCACTTCTGTCCCTGTAGTATTACTGCAAGGCGCAATGCTCTGCAGACTGCCGATTTTGAAAAAAAAAAAATTTGTGCAACACTGCTAACAGCAGCCTGCACAGTACTGCACATGGATAGATGTGGCCCTGAGAAGGACCGTTGGGGTTCTTGAAGCCTACACTCACTCCTAACACTCTCCCTACAGCAGCACCAGCAGCAGCACTTTCCCTCAGCTAACTCAGTCACAAGGCATGTGTGGCGAGCCGCGGGAGGGGTCGACTTTTATACTCGGGTGACATCTGATCGCCCCAGTCACTCACAGCAGGGGGGTGGTATAGGGCTTGAACGTCACAGGGGGAAGTTGTAATGCCTTCCCTGTCTTTCAATTGGCCAGAAAAGCGCGCTAACGTCTCAGAGAGGAAACTGAAAGTAACCGGAACATTGCGTGGTACTCGTTAAGAGTAACGAGCATCCCGAACACCCTAATATTCGCCCGAGCATCAAGCTCGGACGAGTACGTTCGCTCATCTCTAACTATTACTACCCCCTCCCTTTAGCTTCTTATACTATTACTACCCCCTCCCTTTAGCTTCTAATACTATTACTACACCCTTCCTTAGCTTCTAATACTATTACTACACCCTTCCTTAGCTTCTTATACTATTATTACATCCTCCCTTAGTTTCTTATACTATTACTACACCCTCCCTTAGCTTCTAATACTATTACTACACCCTTCCTTAGCTTCTAATACTATTACTACACCCTCTTTGAGCTTCTTATACTATTACTACACACTTCCTTAGCTTCTAATACTATTATTACATCCTCCCTTAGTTTCTTATACTATTACTACACCCTCCCTTAGCTTCTTATACTATTATTACATCCTCCCTTAGTTTCTTATACTATTATTACACCCTCCCTTAGCTTCTAATACTATTACTACACCCTTCCTTAGCTTCTAATACTATTACTACACCCTCCCTTAGCTTCTTATACTATTACTACACCCTCCCTTAGCTTCTTATACTATTACTACACCCTCCCTTAGCTTCTTATACTATTACTACACCCTCCCTTAGCTTCTTATACTATTACTACCCCCTCCCTTAGCTTCTTATACTATTACTACACCCTCCCTTAGCTTCTTATACTATTACTACACCCTCCCTTAGCTTCTTATACTATTACTACACCCTCCCTTAGCTTCTTATACTATTACTACACCCTCCCTTAGCTTCTTATACTATTACTACATCCTCGCTTAGCTTCTAATACTATTACTGCACCCTCCCATAGCTTCTTATACTATTACTACACCCTCCTTTAGCTTCTTATACTATTACTACATCCTCCCTTAGTTTCTTATACTATTACTACTCCCTTCCTTAGCTTCTTATACTATTACTACACCATCCCTTAGCTTCTTATACTATTACTACACCCTCCCATAGCTTCTTATACTATTACTACACCCTCCTTTAGCTTCTTATACTATTACTACATCCTCCCTTAGCTTCTTATACTATTACTACATCCTTCCTTAGCATCTTATACTATAACTACACCCTCCCTGAGTTTCTTATACTATTACTACACCCTCCCTTAGCTTCTTATACTATTACTACACCCTCCCTGAGTTTCTTATACTATTACTACACCCTCCTTTAGCTTCTTATACTATTACTACATCCTCCCTTAGCTTCTTATACTATTACTACACCCTCCCTTAGCTTCTTATACTATTACTACACCCTCCCTGAGTTTCTTATACTATTACTACATCCTTCTTTTGCTTCTTATACTATTACTGCATCCTTCCTTAGCTTCTTATACTATTACTACACCCTACCATAGCTTCTTATACTATTACTACACCCTCCCTTAGCTTCTTATACTATTACTACACCCTACCATAGCTTCTTATACTATTACTACACCCTCCCTTAGCTTCTTATACTATTACTACACCCTCCTTTAGCTTCTTATACTATTACTACACCCTCCCTGAGTTTCTTATACTATTACTACACCCTCCTTTAGCTTGTTATACTATTACTACACCCTTCCTTAGTGTCTTATACTAATACTTATACTATACTATACTTCAAATGAAGAGCTTCCACCACTCTGTGTTGCTCCGACGCTGTCTAACATAGGACTGAAGTGAATTGACCAGCACAGGAGTAACAGTTAGCACTGCTTAAATAGGAGCAGAGCTACTTAGCACCAGGTGCTGACTGACATTAATCTTGCAACCACCACACCTCTCAGCTCCAGGAGAGGTAGGAATGCTGCTAAACCCTGGTCTGGCCTGAAAGCAAGGTGGAAACCTCAAAACAGCTGCAACAATTACTACACCCTCCACTAGCTTCTTATACTATTACTATACCCTCCCTTAGCTTCTTATACTATTACTACACCCTTCTTTAGCTTTTTATACTATTACTACACCTTCCATTAGCTTCTTATACTATTACTACACCCTCCCTTAGCTTCTTATACTATTACTACATCCTCCTTTAGCTTCTTATACTATTACTACACCCTCCCTTAGCTTCTTATACCATTACTACACCCTCCCTTAGCTTCTAATACTATTACTACACCCTTTCTTAGCTTCTTATACTATTACTACATCCTCCCTTAGCTTCTAATACTATTACTACATCCTCCCTTAGCTTCTTATACTATTACTACACCCTTTCTTAGCTTCTTATACTATTACTACATCCTCCCTTAGCTTCTTATGCTATTACTACATCCTCCCTTAGCTTCTTATACTATTACTACATCCTCCCTTAGCTTCTTATACTATTAATACATCCTTCCTTAGCTTCTTATGCTATTACTACATCCTCCCTTAGCTTCTTATACTATTACTACACCCTCCCTTAGCTTCTTATACTATTACTACATCCTCCCTTAGTTTCTTATACTATTACTACACCCTCCCTTAGCTTCTTATACTATTACTACACCCTTCCTTAGCTTCTTAAACTATTGATACACCCTCCCTTAGCTTCTTATACTATTACTACACCCTCCCTTAGCTTCTTATGCTATTACTACATCCTCCTTTAGCTTCTTATACTATTACTACACCCTCCCATAGCTTCTTATACTGTTACTACACCCTCCCTTAGCTTCTTATACTATTACTACACCCTTCCTTAGCTTCTTATAGTATTGCTACACCCTCCCTTAGCTTCTTATACTATTACTACATCCTTCTTTTGCTTCTTATACTATGACTACACCCTTCCTTAACGTCTTATACTATTACTACACCCTCCCTTAGCTTCTTATACTATTACTACACCCTCCCGTAACTTCTTATACTATTACTACATCCTTCTTTTGCTTCTTATACTATTACTACCCCCTCCCTTAGCTTCTTATACTATTACTACATCCTACCGTAGCTTCTTATACTATTACTACATCCTCCCTTTGCTTCTTATACTATTACTACATCCTCCCTTATACTATTACTACATCCTCCCTTAGCTTCTTATACTATTACTACATCCTCCCTTATACTATTACTACACCCTCCCATAGCTTCTTATACTATTACTACATCCTCCCTTATACTATTACTACACCCTCCCATAGCTTCTTATACTGTTACTACACCCTTCCTTAGCTTCTTATACTATTACTACATCCTACCGTAGCTTCTTATACTATTACTACATTCTCCCTTAGCTTCTTATACTATTACTACATCCTCCCTTGGCTTCTTATACTATTACTACATCCTCCCTTGGCTTCTTATACTATTACTACATCCTCCCGTAACTTCTTATACTATTACTACATCCTACCGTAGCTTCTTATACTATTACTACATTCTCCCTTAGCTTCTTATACTATTACTACATCCTCCCTTGGCTTCTTATACTATTACTACATCCTCCCTTAGCTTCTTATACTATTACTACACCCTTCCTTAGCTTCTTATACTATTACTACACCCTCCCTTAGCTTCTTATACTATTACTACATCCTCCCTTAGCTTCTTATACTATTACTACATCCTACCGTAACTTCTTATACTATTACTACATCCTCCCGTAACTTCTTATACTATTACTACATCCTCCCGTAACTTCTTATACTATTACTACATCCTTCTTTTGCTTCTTATACTATGACTACATCCTTCCTTAGCTTCTTATACTATTACTACATCCTCCCTTAGCTTCTTATACTATTACTACACCCTTCCTTAGCTTCTTATACTATTACTACACCCTCCCTTAGCTTCTTATACTATTACTACACCCTTTCTTAGCTTCTTATACTATTACTACATCCTTCTTTTGCTTCTTATACTATTACTACACCCTCTCTTAGCTTATTATACCATTGCTACACCCTCCCTTAGCTTCTTATACTATTACTACACCCTTCCTTAGCTTCTTATACTATTACTACCCCCTCCCTTAGCTTCTTATACTATTACTACACCCTTCCTTAGCTTATTATACTATTACTACATCCTCGCTTAGCTTCTTATACTATTACTTCACCCTTCCTTAGCTTTTTATAGTATTGCTACATCCTACCGTAACTTCTTATACTATTACTACATCCTCCCGTAACTTCTTATACTATTACTACATCCTTCTTTTGCTTCTTATACTATTACTACACCCTCTCTTAGCTTATTATACCATTGCTACACCCTCCCTTAGCTTCTTATACTATTACTACACCCTTTCTTAGCTTCTTATACTATTACTACATCCTCCCTTAGCTTCTTATACTATTACTACATCCTCCCTTAGCTTCTTATACTATTACTACATCCTCCCTTAGCTTCTTATACTATTACTACACCCTCCCTTAGCTTCTTATACTATTACTACATCCTTCCTTAGTTTCTTATACTATTACTACACCCTCCCTTAGCTTCTTATACTATTACTACACCCTTCCTTAGCTTCTTAAACTATTGATACACCCTCCCTTAGCTTCTTATGCTATTACTACATCCTCCTTTAGCTTCTTATACTATTACTACACCCTCCCATAGCTTCTTATACTGTTACTACACCCTTCCTTAGCTTCTTATAGTATTGCTACACCCTCCCTTAGCTTCTTATACTATTACTACATCCTTCTTTTGCTTCTTATACTATGACTACACCCTTCCTTAACGTCTTATACTATTACTACACCCTTCCTTAGCTTCTTATACTATTACTACACCCTTCCTTAACGTCTTATACTATTACTACACCCTCCCTTAGCTTCTTATACTATTATTACACCCTCCCGTAACTTCTTATACTATTACTACATCCTTCTTTTGCTTCTTATACTATTACTACCCCCTCCCTTAGCTTCTTATACTATTACTACATCCTACCGTAGCTTCTTATACTATTACTACATCCTCCCTTAGCTTCTTATACTATTACTACATCCTCCCTTATACTATTACTACATCCTCCCTTAGCTTCTTATACTATTACTACATCCTCCCTTATACTATTACTACATCCTCCCTTAGCTTCTTATACTATTACTACATCCTCCCGTAACTTCTTATACTATTACTACATCCTCCCTTAGCTTCTTATACTATTACTACATCCTCCCTTAGCTTCTTATACTATTACTACATCCTCCCTTAGCTTCTTATACTATTACTACATCCTCCCGTAACTTCTTATACTATTACTACATCCTACCGTAGCTTCTTATACTATTACTACATCCTCCCTTAGCTTCTTATACTATTACTACACCCTCCCTTAGCTTCTTATACTATTACTACACCCTTCCTTAGCTTTTTATAGTATTGCTACACCCTCCCTTAGCTTCTTATACTATTACTACATCCTACCGTAACTTCTTATACTATTACTACATCCTCCCGTAACTTCTTATACTATTACTACATCCTCCTGTAACTTCTTATACTATTACTACATCCTTCTTTTGCTTCTTATACTATGACTACATCCTTCCTTAGCTTCTTATACTATTACTACATCCTCCCTTAGCTTCTTATACTATTACTACACCCTTCTTTTGCTTCTTATACTATTACTACTTCCTTATTTAGCTTCTTATACTATTACTGCACCCTCCCTTAGCTTCTTATACTATTACTACATCCTACCGTAGCTTCTTATACTATTACTACATCCTCCCTTAGCTTCTTATACTATTACTACATCCTCCCTTATACTATTACTACATCCTCCCTTAGCTTCTTATACTATTACTACATCCTCCCTTATACTATTACTACATCCTCCCTTAGCTTCTTATACTATTACTACATCCTCCCGTAACTTCTTATACTATTACTACATCCTCCCTTAGCTTCTTATACTATTACTACATCCTCCCTTAGCTTCTTATACTATTACTACATCCTCCCTTAGCTTCTTATACTATTACTACATCCTCCCGTAACTTCTTATACTATTACTACATCCTACCGTAGCTTCTTATACTATTACTACATCCTCCCTTAGCTTCTTATACTATTACTACATCCTCCCTTAGCTTCTTATACTATTACTACACCCTCCCTTTAGCTTCTTATACTATTACTACACCCTTCCTTAGCTTTTTATAGTATTGCTACACCCTCCCTTAGCTTCTTATACTATTACTACACCCTTCCTTAGCTTTTTATAGTATTGCTACACCCTCCCTTAGCTTCTTATACTATTACTACATCCTACCGTAACTTCTTATACTATTACTACATCCTCCCGTAACTTCTTATACTATTACTACATCCTCCTGTAACTTCTTATACTATTACTACATCCTTCTTTTGCTTCTTATACTATGACTACATCCTTCCTTAGCTTCTTATACTATTACTACACCCTTTCTTAGCTTCTTATACTATTACTACATCCTTCTTTTGCTTCTTTTACTATTACTGCATCCTCCCTTAGCTTCTTATACTATTACTGCACCCTTCCTTAGCTTCTTATACTATTACTACATCCTTCTTTTGCTTCTTATACTATTACTACACCCTCCCTTAGCTTCTTATACTATTACTACACCCTTCCTTAGCTTCTTATACTATTACTACACCCTTCCTTAGCTTCTTATACTATTACTACACCCTCCTGTGCAATCCCTCTTTTCTAGCATTTTATGAAAAATTATGAAGCTGCACTTTTTCTATTTTCAGATCCCCATTAATTTTTGTAATTCCGGTATATTTCAAACCGCAGACGTTCTCATAGTTTTACATGACTTTGTCAGGATTTTTTTGTTTTAACTCATCGTTAACTAATTCCAAGATACACGAAGCTGGAGGCGGGAATGCTTGAAAAAATATATATACAATTCTGTTATTAAGATATTAATTATGCGACCATAATGTCCAAAGTCAGCTTGGTTGTGAACCTCATGTCGGCCTCTCCCTCCGCGGCTGCACAACGCCTTGTCAGCTGCACATAAAGACAAATTAATTCACAGGAGCGAAGACATGACTGATCCGACAAGACATCCCACCGCAGCATCTCGCCTGTCTTCCTCGCCACTCCCTTGCGTAATGCCTGAAAAAACGAAATTGCATCCCTCTAGGTTTCTACTTCAATCAAGTCTGCGTAAAGCCGGCATTAGAAGGACGAGTCGTTTCCTGCCTTCAGCTTCGACTTTAATGTCCTGTTCCTTTTTTAGTAAATATGGAAACCAGCATTTCTTTTACAGCCCGAAGTCCAAATTGCCTCACATTCCGACCGAGCGAATGGCAATAACGGAGCGTTACGTCTCCCGGACAATAAAGCATTGACCTTCACAAAAGGAATACTTTCCCTCAGAATTTCTCCACTGAACACTAATAAAAGGAGGCGCGACCATTATAACAACCGTTGTTTACAATGTATAGGTATTTACGGTTACATTGCGTAAACCCATGCCTGCATCCTTAACATGATGAGAGTCCACTATAATGAGGTGTTTTGTCCAAAGAGGTGTGGCCAAATATAAGACGAGTGGCGTAGCCGGTGGGATGCCCGCCTGTGGTCGGATGACACTAACGACATGTGATGCTACTCAGGGTTACCGGTATTTTCAATACTGGGGTACATTTCATAAATAGAGACTTCATACCGGAGCCTCAGATTTGGATGCACTCACCGGTGAGTTCTTTACTAGGAAGTACAACAGCTGAAGATGCCCTGATACTATTTTTTGGTGCGGGTCTGCAGCTTAACTTCCCCTATAGGCCATATTTACTGATCCAAAGGCAAAATGCTGAAGCAGTCTGACCTTAAGATGCTGGGAAGCCAGAGAAGGGAGTACTTTGTGGGGTGCATCTAGAATTTGGGGTGCCACCCCCCTGATCTAATAGTACAGGCATCACTAATAGGCCGCATGGTGCACAGTGCCATCTTACCGCATGAGCCTGATGGGCCCGACAAACATAGGGGCCCCGTACTAATCTACGTATGTTAACAATGCAATGCCCCTTGTATCCTATATGATAATGTTGTGCGGCGGGGAATGAACTTGGCTCCAATCTGTCTGCCGGATGGGAAGACTTCAATTCTGTCACTTCCTGTTTCACTTTCTAATTGCCCATAATTCCTTTTGTAAATTAATCATAATTTCTATAATGTCCGGCGGACGGCTGAGGATCATCTTGTGAAGTGCGGAATGTCATCTCGTTACTTTCTAGAGCCACCTGGCGCTTAGAACAAGGAGACGTCTACAAGAGGAGAACAGACCCTGGAGACTTAGACTACCGGTTCTCCGGTCTGGGTCGTCGGTTACTAACGCGTCCGTCCTCCGGTGCCACCGCATCCCCATGTACTATATATTTCCAGGTCAATAACCCTTCAGCGTGCTGATTAGTTGTTGCTGCTCAGCAGGTTTTAATATTTCAACACAGTTTTTTTAGGAAGAGACAATAAAATAAATATATGTTTAATTTTAACGACAATTTACATTTTTATTCCTGTGAGTTGTTGTGGTAGGGGCCCCAGTACACTGCTCCGCCTGGGGCCCATAATGGCGGCACTGATGCTGTGCTACATAGCTGTGTGACTTAGTATAATAGAAAGCTGCCCCCCGCTGGATGGCTGGTGGTTTTGCACATGTGCACCTCCCCCATGTAGCTTTTTTCCCCTTTCGTATGTTGCTGCACATCAGTGCTTGTACCTCCCTATCAGTAAATACTAGTAATTATTAGGACATTATAATCCCACCGTTTCTGGTGGCATGTAACACACACAGCTCTGCTACATGGTACATCTATTATGATCCCCACACATCACACACACAGTAGCTTGATTACTACACAAGACAAACACAGCTTGGCTCCTCCCACAGCAGTGACATCACCACAGGTCCTTCAGCCCGCTGGATCTCTGCGGTAGGTCAGTGTGTTCTGTCAGGACTGCGGAGTTGTGTCTGACATATTAGCGGTTTAGTTGTATTCTCATTTTGTTATTTTTGTCCTCCCCTTTTCAGGAGCTCTAACTGTGGTGTTCTTCTGTCGGTAAGACTCTGTTTTATGTATGTTGTAGGATCTTTAATGACGCCACCAGGGGCCGGAGGGATCCCTCAGCAGAGAAGATAAGGGATTACCACCATCACCGCCCGAGGATTAGGAGTATCAAGGACTTTATTTAGTTTACAGTAGTTCTATCTACTGGAGAAAGGGGTCAAGAGAAGACTAAAACATATTGATTTACTTAATCTTTGGACAAAATCCACCTGATTCTTCTATCTATTTTTGTTGGTTTTTACTTTTCTGTTTAACTATTAAAAAATGTGTGCCCTGAAGGCAGAATCGATAGTCCTCTCATTATCAGACGGTGGGATTATAATGACTCCTTCTCTTCCTGCCACACAACATGCCCACAACACTCTCCTGTAGAAGTCTGTAGGTGATAATCACAGCTCACCTCCTCCCCTCCCTGCACAGGTCACAAAGTATGCCCACAACACTCCCCCGTATAAGTCTATAGTATAGATGATAATAACAGCTCACTTCCTCGCCTCCCTGCACAGGTCACAGAGCATGCCCACAACAATCTCTCATATAAGTTTGTAGATGATAATAACAGCTCACCTCCTCCCCACGCTGCACAGGTTACAGAGCATGCCCACAACACTCTCCCGTAGAGATCTATAGGTGATAATCACAGCTCACCTCCTCCCCTCCCTGCACAGGTTACCGAGCATGCCCACAACACTCTCCCATAGAGATCTATAGGTGATAATCTCAGCTCACCTCCTTCCCTCTCTGCACAGGTCACAGAGCATGCCCAAAATACTGTCCCGTAGAAGTCTGTAGTTGATAATCTCAGCTCACCTCCTCCCTGCACAGGTCACAGAGCATGCCCACAACACTCTCCCGTAGAGATCTATAGGTGATAATCACAGCTCACCTCCTCCCCTCCCTGCACAGGTTACAGAGCATGCCCACAACACTCTCCCGTAGAGATCTATAGGTGATAATCTCAGCTCACCTCCTTCCCTCTCTGCACAGGTCACAGAGCATGCCCAAAATACTGTCCCGTAGAAGTCTGTAGTTGATAATCTCAGCTCACCTCCTCCCCTCCCTGCACAGGTCACAGAGCATGCCCACAACACTCTCTCTCCTACATCTAGTAACTTGTTTGTTAGGGTGATATGGATATTCGATTACCTTTTTCTTAATTGAATGCAATAATAGTAGAAAACCCTGTCAGATTATTTCAATAATACGGTAATCCATGAACCTGTATGTCTGAGTCTCATCTGACACTTGTCCCCTCTCTCCTATGCCTTCCACGGTCTAGCCGGGAGCTCCGGGTCAGGCTGATGTCATCAGAAGGGATATTTTTGGTATAACAAATACGGAGCAAAAGTCATCATAATATTAAGATAATTCTGCAGAGACGTAAAAAAGAAAAACATATGAATCATCGCCATTCCTCCCAACTCCGATAATCCCGAGGGCCGGAGTTGTGGTCAGCGCAGAAGGCAGGAATTTTAATGAAATACATTTATTTTCGCTCTCTCTAGGAAATGTGTGCTTCTTTTTTTCCTTTTGACATGCTTAATATTCAACTAATGGATTATTAAATATCTGACCGGCTGGGATCGCCTTTATCTCCCATATTGTATAATGCAATAATCAGAAATCCTCCATCGTATGCTTTGCTTTATAGAATAGAACTTGAGAGCAAGCACACCCTGTCCTCACTTGGAAGTGGATACATAAAGTCATATCAGCAGTATCCACTCTGTGAGCGCTCAGTCCAACCATATGATATATGGGGCAATTTCAATATTGCCTTATTGCTATATCTACTATCACGAGTAATAAGCCACTACAGAATGCTTCAGTGGGTGTGTTTCATGCTGGCGCAACACAACAGACGAAATTAATTTTAGGCTGTCGTTCCCTCTGATGGCAACTGATTTAGTAAGGTCATGTGCTCCCCTAGTGGTGGCTGCAGTAAGTTGCTGAGTGCCCTCTAGTGATGGCTGCAATAAGCTACCAAGTCTTCCCTGGTGATGGCTGCAGTAAGCTTCTGACTTCCCCTAGTGGTGTAGTGGCTCAGTACATTTATTCCTGGCCCCTCCATAATGTCCTACATGTAATGTCTTGTGTTGGTGCAAAAGTGTCCTGTCTTTCCGTTATATCTATTGCACAGCTGCAGCAAGTGAGGAGTTAAAGGGGTTGTCCTGCGCCAAAACGGTTTTTTGTTTTTTTTCAATAGCCCCCCCGTTCAGCGCGAGACAAACCCGATGCAGGGGTTTAAAAAAAAAAAACGGATAGTACTTACCCGAATCCCCGCGCTCCGGTGACTTCTTACTTACCTTGCGAAGATGGCCGCCGGGATCTTCACCCTCGGTGGACCGCAGGTCTTCTGTGCGGTCCATTGCCGATTCCAGCCTCCTGATTGGCTGGAATCGGCACACGTGACGGGGCGGAGCTACGAGGAGCAGCTCTCTGGCACGAGCGGCCCCATTCAGAAGGGAGAAGACCGGACTGCGCAAGCGCGTCTAATCGGGCGATTAGACGCTGAAAATTAGACGGCACCATGGAGACGAGGACGCCAGCAACGGAACAGGTAAGTGAATAACTTCTGTATGGCTCATAATTAATGCACAATGTACATTACAAAGTGCATTAATATGGCCATACAGAAGTGTATACTCCAACTTTGTTTCGCGGGACAACCCCTTTAAGTGTCTGCAAAAGTCTGGAGATTGCCTGTAAATGTATCAATTTGCCTTGTCACATGGTATGAGTGAGAGTATAAATAGGAGTCTGTGAGAGCGGGAAAGGAGTCCATTCTTCAGAGATTCTTCTGGGTTCTTGAGAGAGAGTGCCAGCCACACGGGGGTACCTTCAACCCTCATGTGGTGAAGAATGGAGGAAGAAGTGTATGTTCCAGAGATGAGAGAGGAGTGAGCCCCAATTGAAGAGAGAGAAAGAGAGCGTGAGCAAGAAGCAAGTGCCCCTTCCAAGTCCTAGTGCAGAGGTACTCTTTATTCATTCTTTCCTACGCAGTCATCCGGATCTAGTGGATCACTGCATAGAGGTACACCCATTTGTTTTTCACATCCGGCCGTCCTGAAGTCTAGGATCACCGGGTGGAGGTACTCCTCAAGTCTGTCTAATACCTGCACTGCAAATCATTGTCATTTGTGCCTTGTATACAAGAAGTTATTCCAGTAAAGTTTTGCCAGGCCCTGACTGTTCCCAGGGACCTGAGGTACGTTACTTCCACCTGCGGCTCCATTTATTTACCGCCGAGGGTCATACCGATGGGTAACGGAATGGGGGCGTCACCCATGACACCTGTTCTCCAGTTTATTGGGCATTCCTATCATAGGGATGTTCGGAAGAGGTACAGCGCTGCTCTGGCCGAGGCTACGTGTGTCCCTTTGGGAGGGAGCCTGGTAAGTGCCACCATGACAATTGAGCACTCTAGCCACCCAGCTCTTCAATGTGTGCCTTTTGTCTGGGGTCACCCTATGGGATGCTGCAGTGGTGGCTGCAGTAAGTTCCTGAGCTCCCCTAGTGGTGGCTGCAGTAAGTATCTGAGCTCCCCTAGTAATGGCTGCAAAAAGCTACTAAGCCTTCCCTGGTGATGGCTGCAGTAAGCTTCTGACTCCCCCTAGTGGTAGCTGCAGTAAGATTATTTTAGTTCTTCCTTGTGGTTGCTGCTGTAAACTCCTGAGCTCCCTCTGGTGGTGGCTGCTGTAAGGTCATGTGCTCCCTTTGGTGGTGGCTGCAGTAAAATCCTAAGCTCCCTCTGGTCGTGGCTGCAGTAAGTTCCTGAGCTCCCCTAGTTGTGGCTGCAATAAGCTACTAAGCATTTCCTGGTGTTTGCTGCAGTAAGCTTCTGACTCCCCCTAGTGGTGACTGCAGTAAAACTCCTGGCTGCAAGCAGACAGATTTTGTACATTAAACTCTGTGCATGCAGGGGGTGAAAGGTGTTTGGAGCTCAGAATCTGAAAAGCTGAACTCTGACTACTATAGAGATATATGAAGAAATTAATCAGTATACTTGCAGTTATGTTTGGAAAACATGGTGTTCATGGGCTCACTGCTCAGAGGTTATAGCACGATTCTCACTAATGGATGGGAGATAAGTGCCTGATCAGTGGGGATCTGACTGGTGGAAGCCCCATCAATCATCATTATGGGGTTTCATGTCCACAGTCTCATAGAAATTAATAGAGCGGAATTGCACTTACTCAACCGCCACTCCATACATATGGGGGAAATGTGACCCCCTTTCTCACTTGTCCCCAAGGATCAGTTTAGGGCATATTCATTGAATGTTGATCCAGGGATTATTCTGACTACCATTATGGAATCGGGAAGGTATTTTTCCCCCCAGTATCGAGTAAATTGGCTTCTGCCTCATTGTTTTTTTTACCTTCCTCTGGATCAACAAGGGGAGGTGGAAACAGGCTGAACTAGATGGACATTTTTTTCAGCCTAGCATACTATGTTACCATGTTATCACTGCATTCATAAATATAGTTATCTAACCTCCTGCGGTCTCTCCATGCCTGTCCTACTTGGCTTTCCTCGTAACTCCTGTCCTGCCTTCAGCTTGCCTATGAACTACAATTCTTCTGTCTGCCCTGAACTTTGGCCCGTTTCTCGTCTATGTAAGAAATCTGATTGTCCCAATTCTGCTTTGTTCCTCAACTACATCTCTGTCTACACCTTCTGGTACCATCTTATTCAAGAATTCTATCCATCCTTGGCTCACTTCTTTGGCTATGTTCCAGTCTACACCCGCGATACTCAATTCCATCCATCTTGACCTTGGCTCTGTTCTTCATCTGCATCCCTGTCTACACCCTCTGGTACTTGGTTGCGGTATTCCTCAACATGTTGTGTCAGCTGCCTTTATATACCAAGACTGCTTTTAAGGCAGCAGCCTGCAGTTCCTGGCAGTGAAGACCAGATCCCAAAGCTGGGGCTAAAGGATGCCAATGGGGTCCCCTAGGTGCAACCCCCAGATCTACTCTAAGTCAAACTGGTTGGAGGCTCAACAGATCCATGTCTGCTGTTTGACACATTGTCTGTTATAACATAAATTGTAAAAAAAAACATGGTAAAAATTGTTTGGGGAGGGTTCATTTAGTTTTCTTTTGCTTCACTCTCTTTGTGTCCTTCATCCTTGTAGATCTTGCAGGTAGGGTCTGATGTCTTTAGCTACTTGCATGTGAACAGAACTGAGGAAAGTCTCCCACAAGTCCCTGCAGTGACACGGAGTCTTACGAGAGTTGTTCTCTAGTTGACAACATTTGCAAAGGCCATTTTCATATAATTCATGGGAAATTAAAGATTTTCCTCTTTGACGAGTATTTTCCATAAAGTATAAAGTCTCTCTGGGAACAGCAGTCTGTTTCCCCAGTCCGGCTCGGGCTGGTTAACCTTTGGGGTCGGGCTTGGACCTGGGTATTATTTTCCAGAATTGCTGTCTATTTTAAGAAATATTCATCCAAATGAAATGAGTCGATGAAACTGCTGCTGATTGATTATAGTCCTGTGGATGGGGTATACGGCAAAATAAAAAGTGGTTATGCATTATGATATCTGGTCCGGCATCACCTTTCTGAGATTCCACTGTCTGGTCCTTATATCTGGACATAGCGGGACACATTTTGGTGTAAACTATAGTGCCCTGCGGGTGACCAATAGGCATCTGAACCTGCGATATTTCGTGGTAATCGGTGCTTCTGCTGTAACCCCCGTGATTTAGGCGCCTTAGGAAGCTATAACCGGCGCCTATGGCGCATATGCCTAGTTTACAAGAGGCATGTCAGGCTTGGTAACGCCCCTGGGGGGGTACTATTCCCTGCATACTGCGGAGGCTGGCACCTGATCACCTGATGAGCTTTACATAGCGTGACCCTAGGTCAGGCGCTCAATGATGACATCATTTGGGAGACACAGACTGATGACATCCTCCCACCGGCTGGTAATGAATTCTTTTAATTAGGATTGTAGTCTGTAGTGTGAGTAGTAGCAGAGGCGGATTGAACCGTCGCCGCTGCTGCACTGCTGTGAATTCCATTTATGTACGCTATTGGAACCATCATGGATTCATTGATGCGTCTCTTACCTTATGGACTATCTGGCAAATGAAGCTGTGGCTGGTCACCGAGGGTCTATGCCGAGCCAACAAGCTCCCGAGCGGTAATTAAGGCACATAACATACATTGTTAGCCTATTACTGGAAAGGAAATTGATGACTCATCAATAAAGACAAAGGATGCAATCAGGTGACCTCATTAAAGGGGATGTCTCATGTATGAATGGAGTTTCCTTAAAGGAAGTCTGTCAGATCCATTTTAGGGTGTAAACTAGGTGGGCGGTATGTTGGCAATTGTCAACATATCTGCATTCTCTACATGATCCCTGCATAACTCCAAACGGGTTTTCTGCAGAGCGCGCTAAATGTACGTCTCCAGTAAACAGTCTGTTGGGAAGGTCGCTGGTTGAAGCTTCTCTGGACTCTCTTCTCCGCTCCTTGACTAATGATTGATATATGAAGACATTGCCCACAGATGGGAATGGCCCGCCACCTCCAGCTAACTATCAAAGAGCGTCTTTATAACAAATGCTCCCCGCCCCCCATTCCGCTTGGTTTACGCTCACCCACATAGTCTATTATTTGTAGTGGCCAGAGAAATGTAAGAGGCAGAGAAAGCTCGGACCGTTGCAGCCAGAAGACCACCTGTAGTGGACCCAAAGGTGGAAACAGGGTATGTTGGGGGGTCAGAAAGACCCTGATCATCCTCCTCTATATTCCTCTGGGGTCAGTGGAGGTGCCCTGTGGGAGAAACCCCCTGGTTTCCCCCTCTATCAGGTTTTCCTAGTCACAGTGGCCATTTTGAAGCAGGAGGGGTGGAGTCTAGTGATGTCAGAGGCGGAGTCTAGTTATGTGAGAGTTAAGTGTACGTACGTTGTCAGTTAGAGGAAGAAGCAGAGAGAGAGAGACAGCTGACAGAAGAAGCAGAGAGAGAGAGAGAGACAGCTGACAGAAGAAGCAGAGAGAGAGAGACAGCTGACAGAAGAAGCGGAGAGAGAGAGAGACAGCTGACGGAAGAAGCGGAGAGAGAGACAGCTGACAGAAGAAGCAGAGAGAGAGACAGCTGACAGAAGAAGCAGAGAGAGAGACAGCTGACAGAAGAAGCAGAGAGAGAGACAGCTGACAGAAGAAGCGGAGAGAGAGACAGCTGACAGAAGAAGCAGAGAGAGAGAGAGACAGCTGACAGAAGAAGCGGAGAGAGAGAAAGCTGACAGAAGAAGCGGAGAGAGAGAGAGAGACAGCTGACAGAAGAAGCGGAGAGAAAGACAGCTGACAGAAGAAGTGGAGAGAGAGAGACAGCTAACAGAAGAAGCAGAGAGAGAGAGACAGCTGACAGGAGAAGAGGCAGAGAGAGAGAGAGTCAGATGACAGAGAAGAAGCAGAGAAGTTGACAGAAGTGGTGAGAGGACGTCTGTTGGTCGCCGGCAGCGGGGCTCAATAATGGCGCCAGCTGAGTAGAAGACCATTCATTTAGCAGGGTGAAACAGTGCAGTCAGTGAATAGAAAGGAAGATTAGTTGGGTGATGCATTGCCTTCATCCCTTCCATATGTTCCCAGTCGAGACTAGGGAAACCCACAGTTCCCACAAAGTCTAGTTACTGTCGTCGCGGGAACAGTGCCTATAGGAATGTTCAACATTGGGACATCTCCGATGCAGCTGCAAAAATATGTAGCCATAGCTCAAGTTTCACTCCTGCAACCGAAGGATCTCATAGAGGTTGAGAAGATTGATAGTCAACAATGTGTCCAACAAACCCAAGGATCTCTTTCCGGCCTAGAGCCTTGGCTCACCAAATTACATATTGGTGGTCCTCGGATACAACAAGATTAGATCCAGGGAGTTCAAGCTGTCGTCTTGGAAAAACAATTGGCCTTCAGCAAATTCGATACCAATTTTGGGAGAGTCAAAAATATTTCTCACGCTATTCCCACCAATGGACATCCACCCATTAGAGAACGGTATCGACCAATTCCCCCTACCTCATACCATCAGATTAAACTCCTGATCAAGGAAATGAAGGACAACCATATCATTCGGGACAGTTATAGTCCCTGGGCGGCACCAATCGTTTTGGTAAAGAAGAAGGACAGGGGCATCCATTTTTGCACAGATTACTGCAAATTAAACAGTATCACCCACAAGGAGGCCTACCCACTTACTCGAATTGAAGAATCTTTGACTACCCTGAAGTCGGACGCATATTTCTCCACCCTAGACCTCACGAGTGGGTACTGGCAAGTTCCTATGTATGAACCCGATGGGGAGAAGACAGCTTTTACTACCCACGTGGGGTTGTTTGAGTTCAACTGTATGACCTTTGGCCTGTACAATGCCCCAGACACCTTCCAGAGATTAATGGAATGGTGTCTGGGCCACAAGAACTTCGAAACTGTTCTAATCTTCTTCGACTGATGCTGCCAACTACCGACCCTTCTGTAACCTCCTCTTCATCTCCAAACTACTAGAACGCCTAGTTTACTCCCGCCTTGTAAGCTATCTATCAGAGAACTCTCTCCTCGACCCCCTACAGTCTGGCTTCCGACCCCAACACTCGACAGAAACTGCCCTTACAAGGGTATCCAACGACCTACTGACAGCCAAATCGAGGGGCGATTACTCCCTACTGATCCTCCTCGACTTCTCTGCAGCATTTGACACTGTTGACCACGAACTCTTCCTCAGTATGCTTCACTCCATTGGCCTGAAGGACACTGCTCTCTCCTGGTTCTCCTCCTACCTATCTGACCACTCTTTCAGCATCTCCTTTGCTGGCTCTAACTCTCCTCTTTCTCTTGCTGTTGGAGTACCCCAGGGCTCGGTCCCCTCATTTTCATCTACACAGCCCCTATTGGACAAACCATCAGGAGATTTGGCCTCCAATACCACCTGTACGCTGATGACACCCAGCTATACACCTCTTCCCATGACATCTCTGCACCTTTCCTCCAAAACATCACCGACTGTCTGTCCGCTGTCTCTAACACTATGTCCTCTCTCTACCTAAGACTAAACCTCTCTAAAACTGACTTACTGGTGGTTCCACCCTCCACTAACTGACCTAATTCTGACATCTCCATCTCAGTGTGTGGCGCCACCATAACTCCTAGACAACATGCCCGCTGCCTTGGGGTCATATTCAACTCCGATCTCTCATTTAGTACTTACATCCAATCTCTTGCCCGAACATGTCAGCTGCACCTCAAGAACATCGCAAGAATCCGCTCTTTTCTCACCGTGGACACGCTAAAAATGCTTATTGTCGCCCTCATCCACTCTCGGCTCAATTATTGCAATTCATTGCTGATCAGCCTCCCCTGCACTAGACTCTACCCCCTCCAATCCATCCTGAATGCAGCCGCTACTCGGATGCCTCTGCCCTGTGCCGGTCACTGCACTGGCTGCCTGTTAAATACAGAATTCAATTTAAACTCGCTACCTTCATCCACAAAGCTCTCCACAGGGCCACACTATATTGCCTCCCTCATCTCAATCCATCACCCAGCCCGGGCTCTCTGCTCTGCTAACGAAACTAGACAGTGCGCCTCTCTAACTCAAACTTCTCATTCCCGCCTCCAAGACTTCTCCAGAGCAGCACCAGTTCTCTGGAACGCACTACCAAAGCCTACCCAGGCAATCCAGGACTTGAAAAACTTCAGGCGTGCTCTAAAAATGCACCTCTTCAGGGAGGCATACCGCATACAGTAAACAAACCCCTCTGTACTCCGCCTGATAACATGCTCCCTGACCTATTGACTGCAATCCCTGCTAGCCATCATAAACCGCTCCTGCAGTCATACCGATCCTGCTGTCATACGGCCAAATGTCTGACCATTGTCCATGTGTATAGCATCCCTCACTGTCCACCTCGCCATACCGGGCACATCTCCAGCCCCTTTACCTTCTGTATCACCCCATTACTTGTAGTATGTAAGCTCGTTGGAGCAGGACCCTCACCCCTATTGTTTCCATCAACTGATTACTATGTAACCGTGGTTCTGGTTCTATTTTATATATAAAGATTATTTATTATTATTATTCCTCTATTTGGATGATGACATTATCTATTCCCAGAACTACGAAGAACATCTCCAACATCTGAGGGAAGTGTTTCAGATCCTTATAGATCATGGGCTAAAGGTCAAAGCTAGCAAATGTCACCTGTTACAGACCCAAGTCCGATACCTAGGCCATATTGTCAGTGCCGAGGGGGTCCGGCCTGATCCTGACAAAATCGAAGCTGTTAAAAACTGGCCTACCCCTAAAACTCAAAGATATTCGTCGTTTCTTGGGGTTAGTGGGGTATTATCGGAGGTTTATTCCAGTTTTTGCTCATGTGGCTGAACCTTTACAGGAATTATTGAGGGGACATGCTAAGGAGCCGCATCACAAGCCTATCTTCATAAATTAGGGGGAAGAACAAGACATAACCTTCCAAGTCCGGAAAGAAAAGTTGGTCACCCCCCAATACTTGCCTACCCAGATTACACTAAAACCTTCCATCTGTACACTGATGTTAGTTTCCAGGGGTTAGGGGCAATATTTAGTCAGATACAAGAAAATAAGGAGAGGGTAACTGCCTATGCTAGTCGATCTCTTAAGGCTACGGAACGAGATTATGAGAATTATAGCTCCTTCAAGTTAGAACTGTTAGCACTTGTGTGGGCTGTGACAGAAAGATTTAAAGATTATCTAGTCACTGCTAAGTTCAATGTGTATACCAACAACCACCCGGTAGCTCATTTGAATTCTGCTAAGATAGGGGTATTAGAACAGCGATGGTTATCCAGACTAGCGAATTTTGATTTTACTATCAAATATAGAGCAGGCAAGGTAAATAAGAATGCTGATGCCTTATCCCGCATGCCTAACACCACTGACTTCTCTCCTGAAACTGTTAACTGGGAAGAAATAGAAGTACCTAACTTTAATGGTCGACAAGCTCCACAGGTTGCCAGCTCCAGTCCTGTCTCTGCATCCCTGCCCGAGGTACCAAAAGACGATCAAAAATGGCTTCTTCTCCAGCATGACAACAAAATCTTCGGTGAGCTTCAGGAATATTTGTTGTCCGGTAACATTCCAAAAAGCATTGTCAGAAAATCTGCGGATGCAGAACTTCAGCGTCTTTGGCGACAAAGAACAAGACTGTTCATCAAGAAAGGACTCCTCATATGCAACTCTATAGACCCTGTCTCTGGGAACTGTGTTCATCAAATCCTGATTCCGCAACGAGATGCTAGTCAGGTTCTTGCCACTTATCATGACCAGTCTGGATATTTTGGAGTCCATAAAACCGAGAGCACCATTCGCTATCAGTTCTACTAGATTGGTATGCGGTGCCAGGAATGGTGCCAGGAATGTCCTACTTGTGAGACCAGGCATAAAACCAAGTCCAGCCAGAAAGCTGTTCTACACCTGATTGTCACCACTAGACCATTGTAACTACTGGCCATAGAGCATTTGCAAATTGAGACTAGTCGCTCCGTGTTCAGTTATCTGTTGACGTTAGTGGATCATTATACTAAATTCACAATAGCTGTGCCAGTGAAGGATCTAACTGTAAAAACCTCAGCTGCCATCGTGTGGAAACATTTTATTCCTTCATACGGATGTCCAGAAAAAATACTCTCGGATAGAGGTCTGGCCTTTGAGTCCCAATTGTTCCAAGAACTCTCTAGCGCCTATAAGTGCTGAAAGATCCATACTACAGCTTGCCATCCTCAGGTAAATGGACTCTGTGAGAAGACTAACCAGACTGTCCTAGGCTTATTACGCACCATTCCAAAATAGCAGCAGCCTATTGGCCCAACCTTCTCCAAGAACTTGTGTATATGTATAACAACACCCCCCATTGTTCCACAGGATTCACTCCTTACTATTTGATGTTTCGACGTCAAGGGAAGTTACCTGCCGATCTCGCTCTGGGTGTCCAAGTTCTGGATGATCTTAGTCCATTACCCACTACAGAATGGGTACAAGAGTACCAGCGAGAACTGAAAGAAGCCCAGCTAATTGTGGACGCTCGCATAATAGAAGAGAGAAAAAGACAAAAAACAGATTAAAATAAGAATGCTCAGGCTTCGCCTTTCTAAGTTGGTGACCAGGTCTGGTTGCGAAAAGAACATCGTTCCATAAAGTTACATTCTCATTGGGAGTTTAAGTCGTATGGGATCTCTGATATTCCTTTTCCAGAAAAAGGATTATATAATATTCGTCAGCCTAACGGAAGATCTTAACTTGTGCACCGGAACCACCTTAAGTTGTGGGTTCTTCCCCTGCCTATGTCGGAACCAAGTAACTCAGAGAGTGAGGAAGCTGAGACTGTATCCGAAGCCAAGTCAGAAGGATCTTCACATCATCCATGTCCAAAGCTGTTTGATCTCAGTCATGTACTCACGTGGTACCATCATCGCTTGATGAGGCTTCCTAACTCCAAATCACCAGTGGCAGACCTTGTTCCAGTTGCCGCCATTGAATCCCTTCCTGAATCCGTACAGGAATCTCCACAACAGTCCTCACCTGATCCTACACCTTCGTCGATCCCTATTTGGAACAGTCGATCCAGAATACCGCTACCAATTGCCCGGCATTCCATGAGAAGTACCTGTGGACAATTACCAGAACGGTATCAGGATTAAATACCCCAAGGAATAAAAGTTTCAAGTCTGTGCCCTGAGAGACTACTCAGAAATGTTGCAACGTTCAAGTTTGTACCTTGAGAGACTACTAGAAGAGGTTTGTTTGTTTTTCCTGTGTTACAACCTTTATACCGTTACCTCATTAATGTAGGCCATTCTCCCATACCTCTTTTAATGAGCTTCTTTTTCTAGGCTTTTTCCATACTCCTGGACTATTTTTCTTGGGACTTACAAGTCAAGCCCCGGTTTACCGTTAACCTGGAATTCCCCTTTCCCAGGTTGCTCCTCTCATGGTTCATTTCTCTTATATTTTAATGTAAATGTGATATGTATACTATTTTAACTGTGGGGAGAAGTATTATGTATGGGCCCCGTAGCAAGCTGGGAGTAGGAATTCAGTTCTGCCCATCGTACAGAAAACCCGGCTAGGTATGTTCTCGTTAGTGAGCCGTCATAAAATAGGAGGGTAACCTGCCTCGTTCTTCGATTGAGAATACACGCCGAGGACGGCCGTGTTTAAAACAGGGGAGAACTGTAGTGGCCACAAAGGTCATACAGGGTATTTTGGGGGGTCAGTAAGTCTTTGGGGATCTTCCTCTATATTCATCTGGGGTCAAAGGAGGTACCCTGTGCCCCCTGGTTTCTTCCACTATCAGGTTTTCCTAGTCACAGTGGTGGTTCTGAAGCAGGAAGGGGAGGAGTCTAGTTATGTGAGAGTAATTTTAAGTGTGTGTACATTGTTAAATAGGGGAGGGAGTCGGAGTGCACCAGCTGACAGAAGAAGCAGAGGGAGAGAGAGACAGCTGACAGAAGAAGCAGAGAGAGACAGCTAACAGGAGAAGAAGCAGAGAGACAGCTGACAGGAGAAGAGACAGCTGATAGAGAAAAAGCAGAGAAGTTGTCAGAAATGGTGAGAGGACGTCGGTTGGTGGCCGGCTCAATAATGGCATCAGTTGAGTAGGAGACCGTTAATTTAGTGGGGTGAAACTACTTATAGGTCCACTCACAGTGCAGTCAGTGAATAGAAAGGAAGATTAGTGGGGTGGTGCAGTGCCTTCACAGCCTCCATACGTTTCCAGTCGAGACTGGGGAAACCCACAGTTCCCCAGGGTAATTTAAAGTCTTTCCCTCTATAACTACGGGTCCTGTATACATAGTCTTAAGGGTTGGTAACCACCCTCATCTTATCTATGTGACTGACAAATTTAATCCTTATCTACCTATGTATTTCTTGCAATATTTTGTAAATTCAATCCAAACAGTTTTTTTATGTATTTTGAATCATCTGTGTTGTCATATAATTTCCTTATCCCTTCTAAGTGAACTCGGTGTCTCTGGTTGACTAGAATTGTTTCTTGGTGTTATTTTTCCTTTACATGTACACGTATTTCCTTGATACTCACAAGAGACATTGGCACCACGAATGTATTCATTCGCAATCTTCATTGTACGCCTTGTATATCCATTAGAGGTGTCGGTGCTTGGTCCTGTATTGGGTGACAACCACCGCAGTTAGAACTATGCCAATATTTTCCCTCAAGTTAACCCTACCAGATTCAGGCCACGACACCACCCATTGGACCGGTGATTTACATTTTGCTCATGCTGCAGAAAAACACTGATTTGGGGGTCACAGGGACTATGCGGAGCACAGAGTCAAAACTTGAAGCTGTTGGGCTCCAATGCAAAGTAAGGGCTCATGTCCACGGGCAAAATAAGAATTAAAATCCGCAGCGGATTTTAACTCTTCTCCTGCCCGCGGATCCGCACCCCATAGGGATGCATTGACCACCCGCGGGGTAGATAAATACCCGCGGATCGTCAATGAAAGTGATTTAAAAAAAAATGGAGCATGAAAAAATCCGGACCATGCTCCATTTTCGTGCGGGTCTCCCGCGGGGACGGCTCCCGCGGGCTTCTATTGAAGCCTATGGAAGCCGTCCGGATCCGCGGGACACAAAAATCGGATTTTACTCACACGCTCCGGTTCTTCTCTTCGTCGCGGCGCCATCTTCTCTCAGTCGCGGCCGGATCATTTTGCTTCGGCCCGGCGCATGCGCGGGGCACGTCACCGACTTCATCATGCACATCCGCCGAGCCGAAGAAAGAAGATCCGGCCGCAGCGAAGGAAGTATCCGGAGCGTGTGAGAGGTAAGTTAATTCTGATTTATTCCTATTTTCAGCGCTCATGTCCGCAGGGCAGGAGGGACCCGCTGCAGATTCTACATGGAGAATCCGTAGCGGGCCTAATTTTCCCCATGGACATGAGGCCTTAGTAACAGGGTCCCCAATTTGTAGAGCTTCATTTATAGTACTGGTCAGCTTATATGAGGAAGAGAGACATTATGAGCACCAAAGGATCCAAGCCCAGGTGCAACCATATCCTCTGTACCTACGATATTCCTGGTGCACAGTCAGGTATGCTGACACCTGTCTATATACCACCTACCCTGCAATACTAGAAAAACTCTTCCATGGTGTCTGCTTGGTCTGACCTGGCACTGGCCGAAAGGGATCTGGACTACGGGCATTAAAGTCATAGGCCATTTGACCCTTTTTATGGGGTTAAGGCAGCAGAATGCAGTCCTAAGCTCTCACTCACTACCTGAAGGTTCATTGGACCGGTTCAGTTGCGGTGAGTTTTCTTTCCACATTGTTTCTGCCCCTAAATTCTTTGTACACCATTGGAGCGCCGCTTCTGATCCATTGTTTATACTACCTGAAGGTTGTGAGTTCAATCCCCGCGAGGTTCTTGTAGCCAGCTCAAGGTTGTCTCAGCCTTCCATCCTTCCGAGGTCAGTAAAATTAGTACCCAGCTTGCCTTTGAAGAGCGTGCAACACGTTTTTGTCCTTTTTTCAGGCATTGCATTTAAACTTTAAGTACAAAGGAAGGGCCTGTCTTCCCCATCACCTCTGATCATGGCCTCTTAGGCACGACCCTAATGCCTGGATGGTCCGCCCACCATGCAAACAGCTCTCATATACAGTAAATGAAGCATTAAAGGCAGGAGATCACTGCTGGGATAGAACTAGGGAGGTCATTGTCTATCTGCTTTCCAGACTCAGATTTGGCAGTGTCTGGTTCACCTTTTCTCCTTGTTTGCTGGACGGTCTCCTGGAGTTGTGTAGTTGGCAGCAGTATTCCATAGACATTGTATACCGACACAACCTTGACCGTGTTTGTGGAAAAAAGCTCTATTAGTGGCTGGATCGCTGGGCACCCAGTTAAAAGAAGGGCGCTGCTCACGGCTCCACAAGCTGCTGAACTTTACTGACCATATAACCTACATGGACGTCTGTACAAAGCAGCTGTGGCGGACAACCCTCGCAGGTCGGAGCCGTATCACAGTCTTTTTTCAGTCCATCTCTCTATATCTCAGATCACGCTGCTCCAGGTTCACAACTCAGCACTGCTATCTCTACGGTCTGTCCATGACTTCTCTCGCCAACGCTCACTGCGCCTCCTCTACTTCCATCCCGCCACAGCCATACTTGTAGACGGGTGCGTGTGCGCTGACATTGCACATGGTGCCGCTTGCACATACATGTAGCCGGCTATGTCTGCGCTGACATTGTACATGGTGCTGCTTGCACATACATGTAGTCGGCTATGTCTGCGCTGACATTGTACATGATGCTGCTTGCACATACATGTAGCCGGCTATGTCTGCACTGACATTGTACATGGTGCTGCTTGCACATACTTGTAGATGGCTGCGTCTGCGCTGACATTGTACATGGTGCCGCTTGCACATACTTGTGGCCGGCTGCGTGTGTGCTGAAATTGCACATGGTGCTGCTTGCACATACATGTAGCCGGCTATGTCTGTGCTGACATTGTACATGGTGCTGCTTGCACATACATGTAGACGGCTATGTCTGCGCTGACATTGTACATGGTGCCGCTTGCACATACTTGTGGACAGCTATGTCTGCGCTGACATTGTACATGGAGCTGCTTGCACATACATGTGGCCAGTTGCATGTACTCTGACATTGTACATGGAGCTGCTTGCACATACATGTGGCCAGTTGCATGTACTCTGACATTGTACATGGAGCTGCTTGCACATGCATGTGGCCAGTTCCGTGTACGCTGACATTGTACATGTTGCTGCTTGCACATACTTGTGGTTGGCTGCATGTGCGCTGACATTGTACATGGTGCTGCTTGCACATACATGTGGATGGCTGCGTGTGCACTGACATTGTACATGGAGCTGCTTGCACATACTTGTGGCCGGCTGCGTGTGCGCTGACATTGTACATGGTGCTGCTCGCACATATATGTGGATGGCTGCGTGTGCGCTGACATTGTACATGGTGCTGCTCGCACATATATGTGGATGGCTGCGTGTGCACTGACATTGTATATGATGCTGCTTGCACATCCTTGTGGCCGGCTGCATGTGCGCTGACATTGTACATGGAGCTGCTTGCACATACTTGTGGATGTCTATGTCTGCACTGACATTGCACATGGTGCCGCTTGCACATACATGTGGATGGCTATGTCTGCACTGACATTGTACATGGAGCTGCTTGCACATACTTGTGGACGGTTGCGTGTGCGCTCACATTGTACATGGGGCCACTTGCACATACATGTGGATGGCTGTGTGTACGCTGACATTGTACATGGTGCTGCTTGCACATACTTGTGGACGGCTGCGTGTGCGCTGACATTGTACATGGTGCTGCTTGCACATACATGTGGATGGCTCCGTGTGCGCTGACATTGTACATGGTGCCGCTTGCACATACTTGTGGCCGGCTGCGTGTGTGCTGACATTGTACATGGTGCCGCTTGCACATACATGTGGCCGGCTGCGTGTGCGCTGACATTGTACATGGTGCCGCTTGCACATACATGTGGCCGTCTGCGTGTGCGCTGACATTGTACATGGTGCCGCTTGCACATACATGTGGCCGGCTGCGTGTGCGCTGACATTGTACATGGTGCCGCTTGCACATACATGTGGATGGTTGCGTGTACGCTGACATTGTACATGGTTCTGCTTGCACATACATGTGGCCGGCTGCGTGTGCGCTGACATTGTACATGGTGCTAACTGCTAGATCTACACAGAAGCAGGCTCCTCCGAGCTCCGGTCACCTGTTATACGTTCCTCTCAGACACAATTCATTCTGGCAGCCGCTTTGATCATATTTCATTCCTCCTAATTGAGACCAAGCATTCCAATTAGTGAGATGTCCGTCTGCGAGCGGCGGGGGGCTTTAGCCCTCATCATATCTCCTATTTGCCTCAGCATGGGACCCCTCCACACCACATGATTACCTGCCCGTATCCTCCGTGCCCCCGGGCGCTTCCTCATCTCTTATCCGTGGGGCCTTCCACTCCATACAAATTCTGCCTGACCTTGGGGATGGACCTCGTGAGCTCCTGACCTGCCAAGCCGTTTAGCCAATTAAAATTCCTTCTCTGCCAAATTACCTGGCCTGTTCTTCCCGGGGTTACTGTTGGGCGAGTCAGTAATGTCATGGGATGGAGCGAGTCCCACTCTGTGTGTGGCTAATGTGGGCACCATATGGGATCCCATGATGGTGAGCTGTCCGGGACACACTGCAATATCGTGGCCCATGAGGGTTCAGTCAATCTTACCTTGTGAGGCTTGGAGAAAAAAAGGATAAAATAGGTCAGCACTCCCTAATAGAAATCCATAGGTGATGTTAAACCACGGCTGCAACATACAGTAGAAGCAGAACCCAAAAAATGGCAACAGCACTCAACACATTTACTATCAGAGGTCTACATGCCTGTAATCAATGCTCTAACCACATTACATAACGCACGGTGCTGGGTATATAGTCTGATCATCTACCAGCGTCCGGGGGACCGCGCTCAGATAGGTCCTAACACTAATACCAGGTGGTAAATCTCAACCTGGGAAAGATGGGTAATTAGATCAAACCACATGGTATTAGCATTAGGACCCATCTGAACGCTTGGTCACCTGGATCACCAAGAACCTTGCGTTATGTAATGTGGTTAGAGTATTGATTACAGGCATGTAGACCTCTGATGGTGAATGTGTTATGAGTGCTGCTGCCACTTTTTGGTTTCTGCTTCACCTAGTGGGGCTTAATGCGGGATGGTTGCTCCAGGTCGTCCCTCCCCAACAGGGTGTAGCTATAGAGGTTGCGGAGATAGTCATTACTCCCGGGCCCTGGTGTCCGACAGGACTCAGAATCCCTCCCATCGCAACACTAATGTAGTAATGGGACGTGGCTGTGGAGTGGTATTGTTACAGGTCTTCCATTGCCCAGTTGTAAGTGGGGTGAGAGGTGCTCCGGACCACCTAAGGGAGGATTCACACATCCGCACTGACGATCTGCAGCAAATAGCAGCATTGAAAGGTTTGTAAACTTGCTTTTTCCTTCACACTTGTGGAAACAAATTGTGTATTCCGCGAGCGAAGGAAAAATCGCAGCACGCTCTATTTTGCTGCGGACTCCATTGAAGTCAATGGAAGCTGTCCGACCTGCAGCCCACCCACATTTGGCACTGCCGACAGGCCTTGGGCACCCGCCTCATCACGTAGGAAAAACAAATAGAGATCTTTTTGTAAATGTGCACTGCGCATGACCGGCAGTGGAGAAGCGCGAAGTGCAGCCATGAACCCCTGCAGACTATGTCTGTAAGATACACCGAGCACGGGCGATGCTATATAAGGGGGTATGTGAGGAGGGTGACCTGTACTCCGCCCCCATTACCTTTGTAGCAGCCTGAGTGCCACATATTACACCCCTTTAGGTCTAGAACCCGTCTGGAGAGGGTGCAGGGAGAGTAAAGACCGGTAGAGAGCTGGGTTAGTGTAGTGCCAGCCAGCGCCATGTGGAGGCCCCCCTCCGCCGTGCCATAGTACCACCCACCTGCAACACAGTTGCTCCAAGTAACATCTCTGCCACCCACTGACATTGATGGGAGTTTTATAGATGGTAAACCAGCTGTGGCCAAACCAAAGCTCACCCCACGCTGTCCCAATGTAGGGTGTACAGTATATGCCACTGTCCTTCCTCGGATGCAACTTGACCTCCGTCTTATAAGATAGTGTCTTGTTTGTATCCTGGTATTATAACGTGCCCTTGTAGGGGCTTTCCTAGTGGTATGTTGTAAATGTAGCCCCATCACCTCCCACCCTACAAGCTGTATGCTACATCCACATGTCTGATTCTAGCTAATCCCCCTACTGCCTAGTATATGTTGTGTTGGCTTGGCATGCTGCACCTTTACCAGGGGGCAGGAAGTAAGGAACGGTGCCATGCGGGAGGGAGTCGAGCTGAGTGTGGTGGAAGACGGAGGTGCAAGGGAGCCTCTCCTTGTTGGCGCTGCAGTGTAGCAGCTACTGTCCTACGGGTAGTGCCCTTCAACAAGTGACTAAGCGCGATGAGGAAAGCTAGAAAGCTTAAAAGGCAAAAAGCGAGTGTTTCTCCCCTACTGTGAACCCGGCCAAAGTAACTGGTTAACCGGGTACAGAACTGTTAGTGATATTGATAACCTGCTTGAAGAGGATTACCGGGTCACAAGTTCGGTTAATAAAACTTGTTCTATCGTGCAGCAGTCCACCACTTTGTGTGGCATCATGTGGCATCATGTGGCATCATGCCCAGTCAGTGGACTCTTCATCTTATCTCTCTCTGTGTAATTTCCAATCACTTACAATCTCTGATTTTTTCCTAAATTTCAAAAACATCAAGAACTCTACTAAAGAACATAAAGCACTGCCATCTAGTGGTAAACCGGTCACAGCAGCAGTTCATCTGTGGTATCAAGTGAAGATTATGTCCTCCTTGACACAAATGGAGTATATGTCTCCTGACAATATGTTTTTAAATCTATTTCTTGTTTCATTTAGGCCACGTGACAACAGCATGGCGTACCCAAACCTGACGAACAGAACCCCAACAATTACTTCAGCGATGAGGACCATCCCTGTGTGCAAACAAACTGCCACACATTCTGAGGAGGCCTGTGCTGCTCCCACACCTCCCATGTATCCCCAACTTCCCCCCCCCCCCCTCCCCAAGGTCTGCACTGTCCCTGCACCTCCCCTGCACCCACAAAACATTCCCCAAGGCATGCGCTGTCTCCACACCTCTCCTGTAGCCCCAACACATCCCCACAAGCCTGAGATCCCCCTCCTTCCCGTGCCATCTCTGTGCCCACAAAACATCCCCTGAAGCCTTTAATGCTCTGCACCTCCCCTGTACTCCAAGGTTAGGGACATAATCTTCACGTGATCCCATCTGTGTCCTTAGTTCAGGGGATAAAGTCAAAGTGCTTGTCATAATCATGTACTGTTCCTACTACTGCAGATGAAGATCTGTGAGAGGTACCTAACATTAAAAGGGTTGTACCAAAAATTATTTTTAGCATCTATTCCCTGTAACATACCTGATTAACTTAGGGCAGTAAAGGAATTAATGCTACCATCCCTTGTGGACTTCAGATAGGAATAGTACATGAGTCAATGATAAAATATCCCTGGTGGTCTAGGTCAGTAAAGGGAATAATAGTAACATCACTAGTGCTCTAGGGCAGCGGAGGGGTTGACATCCTTAGTTGGCTAGCGCAGTGGATGAGTCAATGATCAGTGGTCTAGGTTAGCAAAAGGATTAATCATAATATCCCTGGCGGTCTAGGTCAGTGAAGGGATTAATAATTGAAGAACAGTGAACGGGGTTAACACTGCTATTTCTTGTGGTCTACAAAAGAGAATAATAATAACATCCCTGGTGGGCTAGGGCAGTGAAGTAATTAATGACAATATTCCTGGTAATCTAGATTAGTGAAGGAATTAATAATAAGGGAGAAAACACACAGGAATTCCTCCAGTCTTTTGGGTTTTTTTTTACAGCGTTAATGATGCCGTATAAGCAATGTGATACATTTTTTCTGCAGGTCGGTGCGATTACAACAATACTAAATTATATAATTTGTTTTATGTTTTTCCACTGTTGCAGAATAAAAACCTTGCCTCGTAACTTTTTTATTTTCCATGGATGGAGCTCTGTGGACGCTGTATGTTTTTGTGCGTGGCGCACTGCAGTTTTTCTTGGTACCATATTGGAGTGCATATTGCTTTTTTGTGTGATTGTTCCCAGCAAGAGAGACCAAGTCATCCTGTAGATATGAGAGCTTGTAATGGTTAACAACAATACATGATGTTACAGCGAGCTTACGGATCTTCCATGAACCCTTCGTCAGACTTAATGAAACTGATTTGGATGTGGTATATATGTATATGCAGAGACAGCACAGAAATGTTCACACACAGAAATTTGAGACTGATTTGCACCTAAAACAATAACAGACAAGATGAACAGAGGGGTAAATACTTAATCAGTCCACTGCTAAGGAATGTGACAGTTTTATGATGTGTGTGTTATCTCTCCTTCAGACCTACACATAAGGGAGATGGAACAATATCTCTGCAGCGCCACCTACTGGATGGCTGCATTCCTTCAAATCAATGTATGACTTTTTATGAAGTTTTTTTTAACAAAAAACAATGATTGGGAAGATAGATGACGCCAAGAGGACACCCCTCTTGACCTACTTCAGACCTTTTTTTATATTCTCCACCGATGCAAGAATCCCGCTCCGAGGTTCATTCCATTCCTGAGAGTATCACAAATGGCCATATATTTATATTTCCAAATTCTTTTGTGACGCTGCGACTTGAAGTTGCCCTTCAGTATGATAGCTCTCTTCTGCTCTATGCTGTGTCCCTGACCACAAAAATGTTTTGCCACAGGTAACTCCTTCTTTTCCTCTCTAATCGTATGGTGATGAGATCTCATCCTCGCTCTCAGGTTTTGTCCTGTTTCTCCAACATAAAGGCCCCAACAGGACATTTACTGCTCCGGATCAGGTACACAACATCAGACAAGGAACATGTGAATGTCCCGGGATCTTATAGTCCTGCTGTGTGTTGGGGTTATGTATCCTGTCTGTGGTCCGTACATGGCAGCAGGTCTTACAGCTCCTTATATTACATCTTTTTATGTGTCAGAGGGTAATGCACTCCTGATTATAAAGTTCCTCAGACTCGGAGGTTGCCTGTAACACAGAAGCGGAGGGTCCGGAAATATGGTAGTCAGACGATTATCCTTGTGTAGGTACGATGGAGGTTCTTTGCAGTCTTCCTTAGCACCTCCAGCTTTGAGTTGTAGATCACTACTAGAAGCACATAATCGTTTCCTTCATTCTCCATGTATGGGAGTAGTTGATTCCTGGGTATCCTGGTGGCTCTGGTGATTCCTGGGTATCCTGGTGGCTTGGAGATTCCTGGGTATCCTGGTGGCTCTGGTGATTCCTGGGTATCCTGGTGGCTCTGGTGATTTCTGGGTATCCTGGTCGCTCTGGTGATTCCTGGGTATCCTGGTGGCTCTGGTGATTTCTGGGTATCCTGGTCGCTCTGGTGATTCCTGGGTATCCTGGTGGCTCTGGTGATTCCTGGGTATCCTGGTGGCTCTGGTGATTCCTGGGTATCCTGGTGGCTCTGGTGATTTGGTCATCGATGGAGGTGGGATGGTCACCCTGATTTATAAATGTCCTTTTTAAATTAGCATAAATGTTCCTCTCTGTCTGTTGGGTTGGAGCAGATCTGGTTGTACCTGATGGCCTGGCTGTAGATGATGGACTTTTTGATGTGCTTAGGATGGAAACTGTCCCATCTGAGGTATGTGGGCCGATCAATCGGTTTTCGGTATAGGGATGTCTGTATTGAGTTGTTTGAAATCTTTATGGTGGTGTCCAAAAAGTTGATTTCTGTATACGAGTAGTTTAATGTCAGGTTTATGCTGGTGTGCAATGCATCGAATGTCTCCTTTTTTTTACTTTTTTTTTTTACTTTTTATGTCTCTGTAGGGAACTTGAACCTGTGATTCTATGATTGCACTGATAATATACTGCAGTACTTCTGTACTGCCATGCATTATCACTAATCATAGTGTTCACAGGCAATGGCAGACCGAATTGCCATTGTCTGATGCTGATTACACAATGGAGGTCCAATGACATTAAAACGGGACGCCCTTCCCCTGTGAACCTTTTACATGCGGAGATTAATATCGATTATGGCATGTAAGGGGTTACCAGTGGTGGATCTGTGCTCTCACCGTTTCCACTCTTCAAGCCAGCTCTCGCCGTGGATGGTGCTCTCTCAGAATCTGAGCATGTACTAGCCATAAGACATAACCTACGTCTTGGGGAGGTCAAGGGGTTAAGAGTCCTTTCAGCCACAACTTGTCTCTACACACTCTCCCCATCCTGCCAGTAGCCCCCCATAATACTAGTGCCCCCCTTTGTGTCCCATGCAGTACTAGTGCCTCCACTACACAGTAATAATGCCACCATTGTGCCCTGGTGCAGCGGGCTGTCAGTCATGGCCGGCTCCCGCTGCAGATGGTGCAGGCTCAGCCAGGTCCATCCTTTGGATTGAAATTATGTCCATTCGCGGGATCTGCTTCCCAGCCAGGGCGTACATTTACGCCCTGGGACAAGCAGGGGTTAAGAATGTCGAGGTGTCCCGTGATGAGTTGGGCTTCTCTCACCAAACTGAGCACAGCGTATTATATTAGCATTGTCCTCTATGGACGCAGCCAGTACACAGCGAGTTCACATGGCGCACGGTCGCTGACACAGGCACTCTGTTACGGGAGCCTGGCATCCGTGACCTTTCCCCTCCGCGGGGCCTGAAGGGATGGTGTGTTTTACATGCTGCTCTGGTTTAGAGGTTCCTCTGTTTTTGATTTTCCTCTCTGGCTGCAGGGAAATTTGTCTCTCCGCCAAGATGTCTCATAGAGCAGAACGAGGCAGGAAAACACACATTTCTACACACACAGTTTGAGACTGTTCCTTTTCTGGTGGGATTCTGACATCTTGTGATTTATGGAGACTTGTTGTATCATTCAATTTCCTCTTTATTTTCACGATTGGGGTCTGGACAGAGCCGAAATAGAAACTTCATACATAGGCTACCTGCGCCGAATGCCATCCAAGGGAGGGGGGAGGAATATTTCCTCTTCTAGGAATCGGATTCTTTCTTACATGCTTACCAAATTATCACCAATTTAGGTCGAATCAGAAGCACCTCAAAAACTCTGTCTGAAGCGCGGGAGCTGCCTATATGTAGTCCGACGTCTGCTATTAGCTGGATCCACAGAGGTGTAGATTGAAGATTGGATCCCAGTGCAAAATCTGTAACAGGGCCCCCATGATAAGGCTTCATTCATATATGGGGAAGAGAGACTTTATTGCCTCCCCTAAGGCTCCCGGGGTCAGTTGGGTGCAACCACATCCTCTGCACCCTTTACAATTACACCAACTGTCTCTCAACCATCCCAGATTTTGGGGCCTGTCCACCATCCTGTAGGGCAGAATACACGTCCTGTGCTGGGTATGGTAAAAATAAAGATTACTCACCCTTTTCGCTCCCCCACCACATGGTGCTGCTGTGGTTTCCTCACTCAGTTAATTGGTTGCAGCGATCACCTGATCTTGCTACTTGGACGTGAGCGGAGGATGGTAGTGGCTGGACCAGAGTGTGGAGTAAGAAAGGAGAGAATAGTTTATGTTATTGCATAAAAGGGGGCATTTAGGAGTACTATTCCTGAGAGGGTCACTAAGGGGCACCGTAGGCCTTTTCTGTTGTTTATATTGTTTTCTTTATCTACAGTAATGTTTCTTTAAGAAAAAAAGCATGGAGCAGAGGAGGGAGCATTCTTCCTACCAGACGAAGGGAGGAGATATATATATATAGCCTGCGGCTAGTGAGCAGTAGAGAAAATGAGAGAGCAGTCTGTACTGGAGAAGATCTTCTGCATTGGTAACCAGACCGCGGACCAGGACTATCTGCTGGAGTTCTGCTGGCCTCAAGTTGGCACTGGACTCTTTGTAAGAAGAGACACTTGCTAAGTAAACGCAGAGTTTGGAAGGACAGATCGTCTTGGAGAGCACTGCAAGCTCTGATGCATGCTGCCCATACATTGTGCCTTGACATTGGTGAGAGACAAACCCGTGTCCTGTACTGTTTATGCAGCACTCTGTCTGGACTCTGTATAATGTGGTCCTGACTGATAACAAGCCCCCTATACATCCCTTATACAGGTAATACATGTGACCAGGCCTTAACTCAAGCTCATCCGCTGTTATACCTTCTGTCTCCAGTAGAGGCCAACCATCTAGGCTGCACACTGTGCACTATTCCCCCTGCCTCCCATGCATGGACTAGCTCCTAAGAGTTCCATGAGAAACCCTCCTGCAGTTGGCGGTGAGGCCCCGACTAGTCTAGCACCGATGACCGGCCTCGATAGAAGTCGCTCCGATCGCTGGATTTTCCCATCTAATGTGAAATCACACTGAAATTGATCCACAGAAAACTTGTCACGTGATTTTATGCTGCATTGTGGAGTCGCCACTCTTATTTCCATGTCCGAAAGCTCCAATTATGAGAGGGCAGGGGATCTAATGGAGTCTGGAGGCTCTAACAAAGTGCCCTCTCCATGTGTCAGGTGATTGACTCCCCAATCACTGTGAATTAGCCTTGTCTTTTTACTGGACCCCTGAGGACCATTATTGGGTCAAAACCTAAACCTTTTGGAGGATCATCCAGTATCTGGTGGCCCAGTCCCTGCCATGATAAATAGGATTTCGTGATGAAAGGGGTTCATGTTTGGGGCTTTTGACTCATTTCATACACCAAGACAGCAGGGTTTACAGCTGCATGTTTGTGGAGATCGCCTTCTGGTGTGTTTAGAAATGATCTCTGATCACAGATGACATATCTCTTCAAGGACCTGAATCACTTCTTCATTATTTGTCTTCTCTGACTTTTTTTGTATTTTTTTAGCATTTCCACTTCATTAAACATGACAAACTGTACAGATATTTTAGGCAAAAGACAAGAATGGCTTCCTGACAATTCTGCTACAAATTAGTGTGTCCCGCAGCAAATCACACGGATAATTTACATTTCTGGATATTTAGTTTTAACCGGGTAAGACAAGTTCTCAGGTAGCTTCCAAGTGTAACTACAGCTCAGCTAATACAGAACAGTTAATGAAATACATTAGAGGGAAGTAGAACAGCAGAAAGCCTTGAAGTGGGTTGGCCGGAGATCTGTAATCTGCCATCGTGTGTCAAAAATAAGAAAACCCAACAAAACCATCATCTAAATTTAACATCAAAATTGCTCCCATTTCATCCAACAAACAAAGCCTGAAGTCATAGAGTTGGTCGATTTACAGACTGGAAGGTTAATGGAAATTGCAGATAATGGGCTGATGGCTTCCAATCCGGTTGTCCTTCAACAATTTAACGTACGGTAGATATTTTCCTTCCTTTATAACTTTAAACACTAATTTTAAATTCTCTTTCGGAATCTCAAGTCTCATAACTTTTTTATATATATGTATCTTGGCCTGAACATTGAGGAAATGCGAGAGTTTCTAGTCTTCTATAAGGGTGAAGGACTTGAAGGAATTTTGGTTCAGGATGAACGTGCGAGAACGAGAATAAGCCAAGACTTTCTGAAGGAAATTGTATTGGATCCAAACTGAAGTGTCCAAACTTGAAGCCTACAGAAGTGTTAAAGACATATGGAGGCAACTTGGCGAGGGATGAAGGCCTGTTACCGTTGATCTAGCCTTGTACACTCGAGGTGAACGATAGTGTAATGGTGCGGTCGTGAGCAGGCGCAGGTGAAGTGGCTGGACCACACGAACTCTTTACTGTACACGATATATGCATCTTCACTCCATAGAGGGTCGTGGTACTTATAACACTGAAAACACATGGGCCGAATGATCACAAACCTGTAAAAGGCTTTCCTAAGGAGTTAAGGGGTTGCACTGGCACAGATCAGAATTGAGATGAACTGAGCTTGCCCAGAAGGACTCCATGTGATTTACTACTATCTAAACTGAGCGAGAGAATTATTGCTGCAACACAGGACGTGGGCAGAGGAGCCTTGGACAGTGAGAGTGCGGGAGCTGTATACTGGGAGAGCAGCTCCAGGGGCCTTTAGATCCTAGGGACTACAGTGCAGAGTGTGGGGGTTGTATACTGGGAGAGCAGCTCCAGGGGCCTTTAGATCCTAGGGACTACAGTGCAGAGTGTGGGGGTTGTATACTGGGAGAGCAGCTCCAGAGGCCTTCAGATCCTAGGGACTACAGTGCAGAGTGTGGGGGTTGTATACTGGGAGAGCAGCTCCAGAGGCCTTTAGATCCTAGGGACTACAGTGCAGAGTGTGGGGGTTGTATACTGGGAGAGCAGCTCCAGGGGCCTTTAGATCCTAGGGACTACAGTGCAGAGTGTGGGGGTTGTATACTGGGAGAGCAGCTCCAGAGGCCTTTAGATCCTAGGGACTACAGTGCAGAGTGTGGGGGTTGTATACTGGGAGGGCAGCTCCAGGGGCCTTTAGATCCTAGGGACTACAGTGCAGAGTGTGGGGGTTGTATACTGGGAGAGCAGCTCCAGGGGCCTTCAGATCCTAGGGACTACAGTGCAGAGTGTGGGGGTTGTATACTGGGAGAGCAGCTCCAGAGGCCTTTAGATCCTAGGGACTACAGTGCAGAGTGTGGGAGTTGTATACTGGGAGAGCAGCTCCAAGGGCCTTTAGATCCTAGGGACTACAGTGCAGAGTGTGGGGGTTGTATACTGGGAGAGCAGCTCCAAGGGCCTTTACGTCCTAGGGACTACAGTGCAGAGTGTGGGGGTTGAATACTGGGAGAGCACCTCCAAGGGCCTTTAGATCCTAGGGACTACAGTGCAGAGTGTGGGGGTTGTATACTGGGAGAGCAGCTCCAAGGGCCTTTAGATCCTAGGGACTACAGTGCAGAGTGTGGGGGTTGTATACTGGGAGAGCAGCTCCAAGGGCCTTTAGATCCTAGGGACTACAGTGCAGAGTGTGGGGGTTGTATACTGGGAGAGCAGCTCCAAGGGCCTTTAGATCCTAGGGACTACAGTGCAGAGTGTGGGGGTTGTATACTGGGAGAGCAGCTCCAGGGGCCTTCAGATCCTAGGGACTACAGTGAGAGTGTGGGGGTTGTATACTGGGAGAGCAGCTCCAGGGGCCTTTAGATCCTAGGGACTACAGTGCAGAGTGTGGGGGTTGTATACTGGGAGAGCAGCTCCAGGAGCCTTTCGATCCTAGGGACTACAGTGCAGAGTGTGGGGGTTGTATACTGGGAGAGCAGCTCCAAGGGCCTTTAGATCCTAGGGACTACAGTGCAGAGTGTGGGGGTTGAATATGGCCCAGAGAGTCCAGGAGTACACAACAAGAGGTTTGTGCTAACTGAAGCAGCGCTGCTGCATAAAGATTAGGAAGTTACAACAGCATGGGACTGGTGAAGAGGACTTCGGAGGCTGCACTGGGGGCCAGAAGAGGAGTCAAGAGGGAGAGCAAAAAGAAGGATGTGCTTAGTGTTGCTTCCTGAGCTGCTGCTGTACCCGAGGAGCAACTCTAAGGCTTCCTACACATGGGCAAGCACCATATCGGGCTGTGAAAGTTGGCCCAATATCGCGCTCACCAATGTGTGATTTACCGCAGATGTGAGGCATTTTTCTTTAAAATTGCTTCCCATCACTTCAGGTACAGTATCGATCCTCCCTTGCACCCACTGCAAAATGGCAGATGAAACCTTGCATCACACTTGTATGCACATCGCACACCGTTTTCCTGTCCCATTAAAAACAATGGGCGGTGTGTTCCTAGGAACATGAAGATATAAAGCCTGTCCCAATTTTTTTTCCACACCGCATCAGTCATGCATGTACTTACATTCAAAAGAATGGAGTTCATATTCGTACGAGATTTCTGCGTCTCGTAACACGCAAATCTCGCACGATTTTCTCGGTCGCGTGAAAGCGGCCTGAGAGTAATAAGAAACAGGATACCACACTACAGGTTCAGAGAGCTACTGTCTGCCAGGGAGAGCAAGCCAGAGCATCAGTCCAGGATTCATCAGCAGATCTTAAGTCTTGTAAGTGAGGTCAGACCTCAGTAAAAAAAATCACTTGTACACCCAAATCAAAGGGACTAATAGGGGCTATGCAGTCACCACACGTTATTTAGTCAGACTCAAGTAAACTTGTCTGCTGCACCACCAACTCTCACGCCCTCCATGTCTCATCAGATTTCTTTCATACATAGTTCCAGTATTACTTAACTGCAGCCTGGTCATCAACATGCTGGTCACCCACCAGGTCCTTTCTGGCTATGGTGGAGAAGGAGAACCGTTCTTCTCCCACACGCTCTCCGTTTTGAGCTGCAATGGTCATCTGCAACCATCCTCTTGTGACTGCTAGTGGTTCTCCTGAGCCAGGCTCTGGTCTCTGCTGGCTCTCCCTAGGGCCCTCCATCCGGACTACTAGGCGTCTTCTCTTGCTACAGCATCCACTGCTGCTGACTTCCACAGTGCCCTGGGTTCTCTCTATTTCTGGCCCTACTATTTTGTTGGACCCTCTTCATAGGAACCCCATTGCACTGCTACTTTTGATCCAAGATGCTGGCCCCTGGATGCTTTATACTCTTGGCTCCACCTCCCAGAGATACCACCGATGATGCTCCACCATCGAGGGGGCGGGGCTTAGTGAGGGATCCTGTGGACATTAATAACAAGTCACTGAAAGGGGTCAGAGGAGGATTTTAACAAACAGGCGCTGCACGGTCAAGCAAATTGTAGCTGGATTCAACAATAGTGCTCCAACTATATGTCCAAATGCACAACTTCTTGTTTATTAGCACAGATGGGCTACAATAGCAGGTGACCGGGTCCTGTCACATTGCATCTAAACAGAAAGGTGACACTCTGGTGATGGATCCAGATTTCTGTTGCACCTTGCTGATGGGAGGTCAGAATTTGGTGCAAGGAACGTGAATTAATGACTCTTTCCTGTCAGGCTGGTAGAAAAATGGTGTGGGAAGAGTTCTCTTGTCTCTCCTTGAGTCCTCAAATAACCGTAGATGGGTGCTATGATGAATTACTGCAGTTCTGAAGGCCAAATGAGGTCCAACGCCCTACTAGATGGGAGTCCCTAATAAAGTGGCCATATTGTATACTGTAAATGCAATATGTTTGATGGAGACTTGGAGTGACCCATGCTTGCAATACGGTAGCTTATAATGTTCTCATTGTGGTGGTTTTATGTTGGTTCTGATTATCTTTACCCATAAAAGGGCTTAGAAAATTGTCGAAATGGAGTGCAAAGGGTTAAATAACAACTTCAGCTCTGCTATATCTATAAATTAGATGACAAACCTTTAGTAAATGATGAGCGGACGTCGTCCATCCCATACGAGCGTAGTGAAAAAATAAAGGCAAGTAAGCATCACCGTCAGGATTTCTCCATCAGATCGCCACGGACGGCATTAAACAAGTGTTGCTGAGATCTGGCCACAAGAAGCAGCCGAGCCGCCGGCCAGACATGTTTACATTTCACATTTTAAATCATGTTTATTAAAAGGCCCATCCAGAGGGAAAACACGGCTGCATTTTGGAGAAATGGACTTGGAAGATTTCTCTACGGCTCCAGCCTCCGTGTATGGAGGAGAGCAGGCGGGATATCATGGGAGCAAAATGTTACCGCTCAGTTTGGTTTTATTTCATCTTCTGAACCAAATGTGTGAAGCTGGCAGGAAGTGGGGTCTGTAAATGTCCAGAGCCTGATGGGGTATTCATAAAACACTGTCCCATAGGCAGAAGCCAGGAGTAGGGGCAATTACCTATTCCACAGGGGGCAAGGAAGCAGGGGAGCTGCTCAAGAAAATGCTTCTGCCCAAAGAAGAGTCCCTCACTCTGGATAAGACACTTACAGCCACAATCCAAATTATTTATTCCCCCCCCCCCCCCCCATTACAAATTAGGTTTATTTGCCAAATTTGCAAATGTTCAGCTCTTTGCACAAAAAAGCATAAAAACAAGAAGAATTTAAATAGCCGAACATAATTTATATAACAAGTAGTGATGAGTGAGCTTTTCCAAAAACTTTAGCAAAAAGTTTGGTTCAGTCTGAAATAGTTTGAACCAAACTGGAACTTCACCAAAACCCCATAAAACTGGTCTATAACACTGTCTAAGAGCAATGAAAGCCCTGTAGAACACTCTGAGGTCATCCAGGAGTGTAAAAACTTTGGAACTATTTTTAAGGCAAAGTTAATGAAGAAAAAGAAAGAAGAAAATGAATAAGAAAAAAGGGGAAGAAGGAAAAAGGGAAAAAGAAGGAAGAAGAAAGAAACGGAAGAAGAAGCGAAGAAGGAAAAAAGGACCACGCAAGAAATTGATTCTTTTTGCTTTTTTTTCTTCTTCTTTTAGCTGGTTCAGCTGAGATTTTCTGTGGGGTTCACGTCAGGTGATTTCTTCTGAAACCAAGGCTTGGTGGACTTTGAGATGTGCTTGGAGCATCGTACTGTTGGAAGGTCCAATGCCACCCAATCTTCAGTTTCCCCACAGAAGGCTTGATGTTTTCTCCTAGAATATCCTAACACTTGATTGGATCCATCTGGCCCTCCACACGCTGCAGATTTCCAGTGCTACAGGAAGGAAAGCCGCCCCAGAGCATCAGTGAGCCACCGCCATGCTTCACTGTAGGCAGAGGGTTCTTTTCAGCATATGCTTCATTCTACTTTCTCCAGACATGCCGCTTATCCAGAGGCCAGAAAAATTCCAGTTTTGTTTCATCGCTCCATAGAACAGAATCCCCAAATTTCTGTGGCTTATTTATATGGTTTTGAGCATATTGGAGGCGACATTTCTTGTGCTTTTGGGTCATTAGAGCCTTTATGTCATGGAGTTCGGGCATGAAGAACTTCAGAATTTAGTATGAGCTTTACGGAGTTACCCGTCTGTAAAAAAGACTGGCCTTCCTTACAATAAAGTTGAGTTGAAGCATAAAATGTGGAGTAAGGGGTGTTCAGTTCCAATGTCTAAGATGATTCCATAGCAGCCATGCGGCACTGGCTGTTCTGGGCCCAATACACGTCAATGAAGGTGAGGATGGGACAAATGGAGCTGTGCGAGCAGGACTTGTCGACCTTCATCAATGCAGAGACAGAAGGTGGTCAGTCAAGAGAGGACTAAGACCTTCAGGGCATCAGTAAAGATGATTTGGGGAGTCTGGTGTATTACTGTTGGAGTCCAGACCTTGACATTGGGACGAGAATAGCTGGGAGATCACCATGCCTTCCATCAGGTCCTGAGTCCTGGAAAGGCCCTGAACTTCTATTCAGTCAAGCACAATCCGGTGCCACCAGTTTTCCTGCCTCCGAGTTACTCTGACTCTCTGACCCTACGGTTGAACTAGAGTTCTTCTCATTGTCGTTAATATTTTTCAGATGCCGCTGACCACGCTTAATGATTTTCTTTTATTTTCAGAGCTGGAAATTTTACAACAGCCGAACGTTCCAGGCAATTATCTGCAGAGACTTGAAATCCGATGTTCTGCTGACTACTGGGATTCCTCAGCGCTGCTCCTCCGCAGTGAATAGTTACGATTCTATAATTTCTAACGGGAAACAAATACTTGCGAACACGAGGTCGGAAGTCCATGAACTACCTTGTAGGCATTATATGAATTTAAGGAAATTGAATCTGTTTGGCTTTGCATTCCAGTGTGAGTGTTACCTCCAGCGCGGCGCACAACGTCTCCAAGAAATGAGTATTACCTCCAGCGCGGCGCACAACGTCTCCAAGAAATGAGTATTACCTCCAGCGCGGCGCACAACGTCTCCAAGAAATGAGTATTACCTCCAGCGCGGCGCACAGCGTCTCCAAGAAAGGCTCATTAAAAATAGCCTTGCCTTTAGGTAACCTCTCCAATTATTGAGGCGCATCCTATGAGCCCTACTGGATTGTCATGACATGAAATTTGGGCTTTTTGGAAAAAGTAATAGATCAACGTCCTAATAAATGATGGAAAAAAAATACAGGAGCCATCATTACATGGGGAGGGGTTCAGGCGAGGGACACAGAGGGACCTCTGGCAGGGTACATTACACATAGCAAGTTGTGGTGCGGACCCACACTATAATGAGCATCAAAAACTGCACCGTTTGCCTGGAAGACCCCTTAACCCCTTGAGTGGCGGGTTTCTTACCCCCCTGTCGGGCCCATCAGGGCAGGTTTTTTAACCCCTTGAGTGGCACGCCCGGAAATTTTCCGGGACGAGCTCCACTGCCCATAGTGATATAGCCCGGAAGATTTCCGGGCTATGTTTCACTATGGGAGCTGAAGAGCACAATGCCACAAGCTGTGACAGTGTGCTCTGCCTGCACAGACCCACAGAGAACAAAGCAAGGGCTTTGAAAAACCAGCAGAAGATATTGCCGATATGCCGGCAATCTCCTGCTTTGTTTACAGGTTGCCATAGAGACCATCGGCTTGTCAGAAGCAAGCCGATGGTCTCTGTGGCAGGGAGAGCTTGGTGCTTGGCTGTCAGAGGACAGCTAGGTACCAGCTCTTACAGCAGAGATTAGAGAAAACCTCCGATCTCTGCTGTGTTAACCCCTTACATGCTGCAGTCTATGTGACTGCAGCATATAAAGGGCTGTCACCATGGGACCACCCCAGAATGTGATCAGGGAGTCCTGATGGGTCTCTGTGGAAGTCCCCTAAAGGGACAAGGTTATAAAAAAATAAAAATATATTTTAAAAATAAAATAAATAAAATTAAAAATACTTGTCTCCCTTTACTTTGTGAAAAATTAAAAATAACATTACACATGTGGTATCCCTGCGTCGTAATGACCCAGAGAAGGAAGTTAGTACATTATTTAACCCCTTAATGACACGGCCCCTTTTTTCTTCTTTCCCCATTTCTCTTTTTCCTCCCCCCGTTTAAACAATCATAACTCCTGTATTCATCCATCGACGTCGCTGTATGAGGGCTTGGTGTTTTTTGCGGAATGAGTTATGTTTTTCAATGGTGCCATTTTAATTACCATATAATGTACTGAAAAACTTTTACAAAAATCTAAGTGGAGTAAAGTGAAAGAAAAATAACATTCCATCATCTTTCAGTGCGTTTTGTTTCTATGACCCCCTGCCGTCTCCCGCTCACCTCCGCCGCCCCCGCTCGGACCAATAAGAGCAATGCTCGATCGAGAAACTGCTTTATCCGAGCGTGCTCGCTCATCTCTAGTTTTTAACAATAGAAGGTCCCATTGACAATCACGTTACACACAACGCTGCGATATCGCAGTGTTAAAAAATGCAAGTGGGTAAGAGCCGTAAGGGTTTTTAGCACGTCTTTTTTTGCGCCCTATTGCACAGAAGGGGTGAATATAATTGATATGCTGCAGAATTAAATCCCGCGTCACATGGTAATTTTTCCGCACGGGTTTTGTGCAGATTTTTTCTACAGCTTGCGTACGAAATTTTTTAAATCTCATCTACATCGCTGCTACTGTAAATACCGCGGGATTACCGTGCGGCATTCTGCATCATTTTCACATACAATCATAGTCAAAATCCAGACGATTGGCCGTCCCCTGAGCAGCGGCGCCGCGCTCACTAGAGGCCGCCGAGTGCTTTGTGAAGGAGGCGCTAACAGGCGAATACTTCAGAAGGGAGCGCTGTAACTTCTGAGATCCGCTGCGGGTGCACAGATGATTTACAGTCATGCTGGTCACCTAATGCTCCGGATTTTGACTATGTTCGGATGCGAAAATGCTGCAGAATGGCGCACAGAACTTCCATATTATTTACAGTAGCAGTAAAGTGGATGAGATTTTGAAAATCTCATCCACAAGCCGCAGAACAAATTCTATTCTATGAATTTCCTTTTAGTTTCTGCTGCAGATTCACGTCTTCTCAATAGGGAGGTGAGATCCGCACAAAAATACGCCATAAAACCTGCGTCACAATCCACGCAGAATGGTGTGGGCTTTGAGACAGACTTTCCACGCCTGATCTGCTGCAGAACGCCGCAGCATGTGAGCCCGTGTGCCCCCTGGCTTGGGGGATGTTCACATGTAGAGGAAATGCTGCCGATTTACCGCAGCAGAAAATTCCACAGCAAAATCCGCAAGACACCGAGCCAAAATACGCACATTGGGTGGGACTTTGAATCAAAACCAGCTGAGCTTCTGCGGCCGATTTCAGAAGATTCCGCGCCCCCTCTCAACTCCAAAGTTTTCGCCCTCTTAGCGACTCAATTACCAAACAATCAGCGGCCTCTGGTGAGCTCTGTGCCACGGGTCTGGTGATGCGGAAGTGTTCAGTGGCGCTATGATCACTAGAGGTCACCAGGTGCCCCGAATATCGGAAGTAAATTTATATGCCGTGATAAAGCCACATCCTAGCCACGCCCCTGACCACACCACATTTTTGGTAGGGGTGCACCACTGTTAAACATTCTTCACAGGGGTGCCGCAAGGCTGGAAAGGTTGGGAAACGCTGTCCTAAGGATAAGTCATCAATAATTTGCAACTGGACAACCCCTCTAACCTACCATCAGAAAAGTAACAAAAGTCAAAAAGGTCTCTGGGGAACTTTTGGACCTGGGCCCCCCTCTTTGTGCCACCATACTTCAATGGGGCCTCCAATGTTCCACCCTACAGTAATAGTGCCCCCCTAAGCAATAGAGCCCCTTACAGCATCAGTGCCCCCATATAGTAATAGTGCTTTCCTACGTCAAGCAATCAACAGATATTCTTTCTTTGGCCGAGAGCTCCCGAATCCATTAATGTAAGTTCTGAGGCATGGAGCCAGTGTTTCTGTGTACTCCATGTCCTGAGGATTCAGTTGGGCCCCCTTCCCCTCTGGGCCGAGTCGTACTCCCTGCAACTGCAACTATTACACCCTTATCTATCATGTTGTCCATAGTCCTGCTGCCCTCTTATGTAAGGATGACCTTTAGGTTCTCGCACAGCAAAACTTCAGTGGAACTTCTACATCTGCACCAGATTGTCACTAGATGTGTAGCAACCGGGTAGACTTAAGAGGGGTGAAGCAGTGAGGGAAATTTAGATGGTAGTCACAGTGGCTCTGCTGCTCCTCCTCGCAAGGTGATAAAGGTGTCTGGACGTGGTGCTACGCAGTGGCAAAAATTTGGCAGTTCTCACTGCGCGCTGCACGCAGGGTTGGGCAGGGTAAGATGATGATATCCCAGTGGGGCGCTACCTATGGAGTCGGGTGGGGGAAGATCTTTTGTTGTGATGCCAGCTTGTGTATGGGTAGGGATCCATTCCAAACAAAATGAAAACTACAAAAAGTGGAGAAAAATGGAGTACCAACCTCTGGAGTGCTAAGTGTGGTACCTCAGTGCAGATGTTGCAGATGGAATAGATGGTGGGAAGTAACTCCAGGATTCGGTCGTACGGTGAACCAAAACTGTTTTATTCTTCAAGAGCAGATGAGAGATAAACCTGACTTATTGCATACAGTTCACATTGACAGACTTTAGTAGAAATAGTTACAGCTAGAGGCATTATTTACTTCTCCAGATCCTCAGGGACATGATGCAGGGAAATACATTTCTTCTCTGTGCGTTGTATTTTAGCTCTGTTCCCTGGGTGGGCCTGACTCTGACCTGCTTTCCTTTCTGTTTGGTGCCTAGGAATTGCTGACTTAGATCTCCTTATACTCTCCTCTTCTCTCTACTAAAACATTCTTGCTCTTGAGTACTCACACTTTAGATGTTCAACTTCCCACTGCACTGGCTTTCTCTTTGTTCTCCCTGGCCTCTCTCAAGCTGAAGCTTAGCTCTGTAGTTTTAAGACTGACTTAATTCCGCCCACTATCTACCTTTTATACTGCCAAACTAGCTCAACCTGTGATGGGGATCTAAGCTACCAATCCCAGGCTATCTACTCTTTGTTGACCCTGGTTAAACACTCCCATGACTGTTGCTAGGTGACCTGCACACACCAGGGGCTGGAGAATAGTACCAAAACATACATTTCAGTGGAGAAATATAAACAATAACGGCATAACTTTCTACACTTATTAAACATCACATTAAGACCTGATTGTAAGGATATAGTTGACACACAAAGTGATGGAGGACCCAACTCTGGGGTACTACACATTTAGGTAAGCTTTTCCAATATATAGACATGACAAAACAAGCGGTGACTAAACCGCGTCTCAGTCATATATTTTTCAGTGCACAACATCATTATTTGTACTCACAATAGGGCAATCCCAGGTCCGGTCATCAACTCCTCCTGTGTACGAAGTAGGCAACAGCGCTGCCCTGCTGTGAGAACAAGTACTGATGATATGTTCTATAGGATGAGGCTTAGGGGGCTGGCAGCCTTTGGGGCAAATAGAGGGGGCCACATAAGAACAAGAACATAGTGAGGAGGCCATAAAGGGGCTAAAATGACTTTGCGAGGGGCCAAATAGTAGGCACAATTTATGAAGGTCCATAGAGGGGACACAACTGCTTTGTAAGAGGGGGTATTATTACCTTGTGAGGGGTATACAAGGGGAATTGCTACTATGTGGGGATATAAAGTGAAATTATTACTGTGGGGCCCAAAGGTTAATACTTGTAGAGGGCACAATGGTGGATTATTACGGTGTAGAGGGGGCACTATTACTTTATGGCACATAAGTCATCAAAACACTCTTGTATGTAGTGTGAAGCCGACTGATCTGGGACACAGTTTTACTTGTACTCAGCTTGTACAGAGTTGTATTCTCGGGATCTACATGGACAGAAGTAATTTTGATGTGCAACTGACACAAATGAGAGGTAGAGACAGTGCAGGCGTGGCGTAAGTCTATCTGCCCAGTACAGGCTGCAGGGAATAGGGATTTGTATCTTGTGCGGTAAATACAATTTTGTCAAGACGCCCAGACTCGAAGGTATGAAAATAAGGAAATCAAACGAACATATATGATGGATTCAGTACAGCTATGACTTGGATTTCATCTCACTTGGCGCCGGGCTCCAGTTGGTTCATGACCAGACGCTGACTTATCCAGCATGGTTTCACTTGTACGTGTGTGGGAGGCGGCGGTCTGATAGCCAGCTGAACAGATGATAAAGGTCATTTGTCAACATTATGAAAGATTATATTAAACCTCCCCAGAAAAGGGAATTTATGATCTTAGGCCATGTGACATCCTATGTGTGAACATTAAAACCAGCTTTCAAGGGTACATAGCAAGATGGTGGCATTTAAGGATGTGGGGTGTCGTTGAGTGGCATCATGGGACATGCAGTATAAGTTTCTGAAACATGTACGTGAAGAGGCGTGATGGTGGTGTTATGGCGCTGCTGTCACGGTGGGCAACACAAAGTTCAGTATAGAAGGCAGACACCAAACAATAGACTTTTATTACAACGACTAACGACAGGAACGTCTACCTGAGAAGGATAGTAAATGCTTGATAAATGTTGTGTAACTTTAATATTTCATCCTACAGTCCTGACTAAAGACAAATCTCCAGTAAACTTCCATCTCACACACACTTAGTGCAGAATGCCCAATGCTATGAAGTGCCTCGTCTCCCGTCACAAACACATACATGTGTAGTACCCCAGAGTTGGGTACTTCAGCACTTTTGGTATTGACTTGATCCTTTTTCCTGGGTGCTTACCTGGTGCGAGGCCAGTGTAAAAAGTTATCATTTTATTGTGCATATGTCTCCACTGTAATGTGTGTTCTGGCAATATCCTCCAGTCCCTGATAAGTACAGGTTGTCTAGCAACAGTCAAGGGGGGGGAGGTTATCCAGGTATAGCTGGCCTGTTATTGGTGGTTGTCAAAAGTAGACTGGGTTAGTGTAACAGTACTAGTAGAGAGTGGTCAGAGTTAAGTCAGTCTAGTCCTGGAGTTTGCCTAGTCAAGAGGCCTCAGAGATAGAGATCGAGAAGGAACATGGAGAACATCTACAACAGCCAGTGTGGTGGGAAGGAAAACATCTGAGAGTGAGCACAAAAGCACAAGAATTGTTAGCAATTGTCAGAAGAGGAAGGAGAGAGGTAGAGACAGAAAAAGAAAGAAAAAAAAATCAAGTCAGCAAGTAGATTTCAAAGCATTAGTTATAGCCAGAGAGAGAAGCTGGAGATGGAGGCCAAGTGTATCAACGTAAAGTCTTGCATCAAACCCCTGAGCAAAGTTAATGCAGAGAAAAGTCATTCCAAGTGTTCATCATTGCAAGTCTCAACTCATTCCCTCTCCCTGCAAATAAAGAGTTAAATAGTTTTACCATCTGAACCTGTAGCCTGGAGTCTCTTCTCATCATCAACAACCTGCACTGAGGTACCATGCTCAGCGCTCCAGGAGCAAGGACTACTACCCCCAATATTGTTTAGTTCTCCACTTTTTATATTTTATTATTTTTGTTCGGAATAGGTCCCTACCCATATACGGACTGGTGTCACAGCAAACTAACATCTTCCCCTACTCCACGGGTAGCAGGCTATAATAACTGCCTGTTTATTTATTTTTATCACTGGTGTAGCTAGGCCCAATTAACCACCATTTTGATCATCTGCCAGGAGGAGCAGTAGAGGCACTGTGACTACCATCTTATCTCTGCCTTGCTGCTTAAACAGCTCCTTGGTCTGGTTCATTACACATGTGCCAAAAATAAATGCCACACTGCATCATTACAATTCCCGCTTTGCACCATATCCTCGAATCATAGTCTTCTTTGGGGAGATACTCCTCCAATCTGCACTTACATATTCATTCTCGTGGTCCCTAGTGTGTGGGCACTGACATCTTATGTGTCTAGCCACTTTGTCTTCATCTTGGCTCAGATCCATGGTGCTGTCCTCTTCTGGGACCGAGTCCTGTGTGGGAAGGCAGACTCCCTCTTTTTCCATGTGGCTTGTTTCTCCGGTCATCAGGGCCCTTTCATGTCTGGTTGCTTGCATCCATATGTGTCCCCCAGCCTGCTGCATTGCCGCCCTCAAATGTCCACTGCCAGATCTCTGCAGTCCTCTGCTGCCCTCTGAACTGCTGCTGGACTCTTTCGGCCATGCTGCTGCCACAATTCAGTCCTGTGGTGCAGAACCAATTGCTTTAATGGCCAAGATGGCCACCACAATGTCCCCCTGGGGTGGGGCTTAGATGGGGTCTAACATGGGGCTGATGTTCACAGTGCTGACATGTTAGCCTCATCATAACTATCATCCAGCTACACAGCACTCTGACACTTGGTCCCTTCCAGCCTCCCACTCCTTGTGGAGCGGGGCGTCACTAGTGCTCTCCTGCACCTCTCCACAACTTCTCCGGGTCGTGTCCTTAGGCGGTTGAGAGGCCTTTCACGGTGCCTGAAGTGCCCTACTACCCTCTGCCAGCCACATCTCAGACTGGCAGAGGGCAAGGCCTAGCACAGCCACTAGCTGCCAGTCAGAGTGGTGATTTGCCCCTGTCCTGTATAAGGGAAACGTGGGGTGCCTTTTACCCCCCTCACATATGCCATTTGAAGAGATGTCTCGGGAAATGCTGTTTCTTCTTCTGAAGATTGTCATACTGGGTCTAGGGAAACTTATAGAACAGGCAATGCTCCCTGGGAAAGTGTTGGAGCATGGCAACGTGTGCGTTACTTCAAGTGTGGTTGTTTTAAGTGTGGGTGACTTAAAATTGGGGACTTTAGAAGGGAGTCACTTATCAATTTACTGTTATTCTTTTACTTGCAAAATTACTTAATTTCTATCTATACCATCCACATTTAAAGCCTGCTCCATGCTTGGCAATGCCATCCAGTGTACATCTTGTACCATGTATGCGGTCACTGAAAAGCCCAGATCCTGCATTTAAAAAAGCGACTGGCAAAACTGAGAACCGTTCCATCATGAAAAGGAGTTTGCCACTCACTGAGCCCTCACTGGGGTAGATGTGGGGGTGGATGGTAGTATGGGGGTAGAGGTGAGCAGGCAGCCAGCTGGGTGACAGGAGGAGGGGTAGAGGGAAGAGATCCAGGGAGGCTAGTCCTGAACTGTCACAACCTATAAGTTTGCAAAGTTGGCAGATGAGGGGGGTGCCATCACAGGGTTAGCATTGCTGCAGCATGACATGCTCTCTGACCACCAGGGGGGTGTCTACTCCAGTAAGAAGGGGAATAGGAGTGCAGGGCAGACTAGACAGGTCCTGGTAGTGGGAGACTTAATTATTAGGGGGACAGACAGTGCAATCTGCCACAAAGACCGGGATCATTGAAAAGTGTGTTGTCTTCCTGCCGCTCAAGTTTGACACATCGCAGATCAGGTTGACACATTACTAGGAGGGGCTGGTGAGGATCTAGCAGAGATTGGCACCAACGACAGAGTTGGAGGTCAAGGGAAGGTCCTTAAAAATGATTCCAGGGAACTAGGATGTAAGCTCAAGGCGAGGACCTCCAATGTAGTATATTCTAAAATACTACCTGTACCTCGTGCCACACCTGAAAGGCAGCGGAGATTAGGGAGGTTAACAAGTGGCTCTAGAGTTGGTGTAAGAAGGAGGGGTTTGGGTTCTTATTGAACTGGGCCGACTTTGCTGTCGGCTACAGCAACATACTTTTCGCAGGTAAGCACAGTGGGAGCCAGAAAAGTGCCTTCTGAATCTCTGCAGCTCAGCTTGCTGCAGGTGTGTATCCGGCAGCCAATCCAGAGCTGTGGGCATTCCCTCTAGCTCCAGCAGCCCAGCCCATGTCTCCACGCATAACTCTAGTGGAGACAAGATACAACAGTACCGGTACTACCGTAGGGACGGGCTGCATCTCAATGGGGAGGGGGCAGCTCTTCTGGGGGAGAAGATGGCTAGAATATGGTATGCAATTAGCTCTTCTCAAGGACAAAAGCTATCTCTCTAGTCCCACCTATTGGATTGGAATGTAGCTAAAAATGTCTTAAAGCTCTTACTAAAGCTTTCTAGATTCCACAGGTACGTGACGGGGTGCTCCCTGCATTGTAAAACTCAATGTATGGACTTGAGTGTGCTGCTATGGAAGTAGCAGGCATAACTGGTGTTCCTATTCCATGAACGTCCAATGCAGCAAACTGACATATGAGATAACACATTGATATATAGGGCCACCCTACATGCCGATAAGCTGAATAATAGACTGTAATACTGTATAGGGGTCCAATATGGAAAGTGATGTTGTCACCTGGGAGGTATATTGTACAACCACAACCAGTTTTTCCAACTGTACATTTATTTAACCCTTCACCCAACTGAGAATTTATCAAATTACTTCCTGGGGCCAATGGAGCATCTCTTTGGTGCCACTTCAAGTTTACATCACTGGGTCTGCTGGCATGTTCAGTGTCTGGCATGGACATGTCCCATATACAAGTCCTTTAAGATGTCATTTACTCCCTACATCTTAGTCAAGTTTTACCAATTCATAAAAGCCACTTGCCCAATTTTCAATGATTTATTAAACTGAGAACTGGCAAATCAATTTGCCCATTCTGGTGAATCCAAGAATCCATAACACCAGCCGACCACTGATTTAGGTGAGCAGATTGGCCAACCTCTAATAGTAAGCAGTTTTGACCCACCAAGACTAAGGTCATCGTGAAGATGGCTGCGCAATGCTTCTTATGGTCATTTATCCTCTTAATCCACCTTAATCTTAGGAAACCACCAAAAATGATCTCAGACGTGTTTTTCTCTGCTACAGTTCAGAGGAACACCCTTTCCTATGTATCATGCAGGAGTCCTTATACTTTCCGGATGTGTCACCATCTCCACTTACAAGAGGGCTAAGAATAAAGTTGAGTCTTATTCACAGGAAGAACTCACTATTAGTAAGGATTCTTCACTTTCCCTTAACCCCTTAATGCCACAGGATGAAGGTTTACATCCTGGCAGGGTGATAGTCAATGTAACAGGATGTAAACATATGGCTTGTGGATGATGCGGGCTTAGAAGTGAGTTCACACCATCCCAAGGCTGGCTGTGATGATAGCTAGCCTCCAACTGCAACAGCAGAGATTGATGAGATCAGCGATCCTCGAAGTTAACCCCCTACATGCCGCGATCTATGTACGTCACAACATGTATTCATGGAGGGACAATGGTTTGCCATGGCAACCTGACAAGAGACACTGGTGTCCCAACCTGCCGTGGCCTATGATGGCTATTGTAAGCAATAAGGCATTGCAGTAGAGAAGTCCTGCAGTGCATTAGAAGAGTGATCAGAGCTTTTATGATTCAAGCCCCCCTAAAGGGACATAATGAAATGTAAAGAAAAAAAAGAGTCGTGTAAAAAACAC